>NW_019386174.1:6345-61410 GCF_000671375.1 Centruroides sculpturatus | reverse complement strand
TTAGTTTTTTTTTAATTTTGGCAAATATTAGATACTTAGTTTACGAGTAAAGGTGTTATGCCCAGCTATGCCGAAATCAATGAAAATTGCCAAACATATAAACAATCTAAAACTGCAAATATCTACCTACTTTGATCCTCGGAGTTCGAAAATAGGTTTATTAAATAACAATTTATAGGTACTTACACTTATAATTATTATTTTAACGCTAATTTTTAAATAATAAAAGCTATAAAATAGATAAATAATAAAATAGGTAATTTATTGAATATATATTTTAATAAAAACACTTTCGCGGTAATATCCAACAGTAGTACTTAGTTTCTTTTTTGACAATTCTTATTGACTTCAAAAAAGTATCAATAGGTAGGTATCTTATTTGGAAAAAAATATATATAGTATGTATTTTAAAAATATAATAATTTTTATGTTACCTACCTTTACTTCGTTTTTTTATTATTATTATATATATGTACAGTACATACATAACTTTGAGAAGATAATTCGCTTCTAACTCTTTTACTCGAAACAACAAACTATACGTCACAGCCAAAGCACTGGTGAAAACGCCAAATTGTCTTGCGTCAAAAGCGAATTAAACCTCATAGAAACATCCAACGACGGCGTGATTCGAGAGCTTCCAACGGACTGACGACAGTGACGACGCGTGTCACGGGGGAGGGGTGCGTTGAAAAGCGAGTACAAGTGGCTGAGTGATAGAATCGGTGCCTAATCCTCCTTAATCGATTCAGAACGATTTGTAAATGTTTTTTTGTTTTTTTTTTCTTGATAAAATAAATAATATTTGCGTATTGAACTAAAGAGCCGCAGCTTCACATCCAAAGAGCCGCATGTGGCTCGCGAGCCGCAGGTTGCCGATTCCTGACCTATACCATCCATATAAATTAGAATCTAATTTATCTTCATAAATATGTTTATGTATTTAAGAAAGTGTATAAAAAATTTCAAGACTAATAAATCATAAAATTCTAATTTTTGCAGTTTCTTAAAATTTTCAAAAGCACCCATACATTGACAGTAAGATTTATATATACCGTACTACATCGTAACTTGAAATCAATTTATTCTTGCATTGAATTCAAGTTTTAAAACAATTTCTTCATCAGATAATAAAGTTACGTTAATTCATGCATTCCCCAACCCAAAACATAACTTAAGCTGATATGACACAAGTAAATGTGATAATTAATGCGTAAAACAATAGAAATGCCTATAATAATTTATTAACAACAACAAAAAAGTAAATAATGCAATAAAGTGCAAATACTTTAATTGCAAGGTCATGCATATGCACAAATGTGTCATGCTTAGCGATGAGATCGTTTTTTATGTCAATCATTGCATATTCAAGCTTTTCCTAAGATTTTGTAGTGTCAGCACTTTAGCGCCACAATGAACGCACAGGAGTATTATTAATTATAATACACCAGTTTCTTATTAATTTTTTCTATCTGAAGTTTTGTTTTGTCATATATTATCAGGATGTCGTCAAAAGATACGTTGACAACATCCTAATAATATATGACGAAACAGAAATTCAGATAGAAGAAATTAATAAGCAGACAAATAGTATACATAAAGCAATAAAATGTAAAATAGAAACCGAAGATATAAAAAGACAAAAAATTAACTACCTAGATTTTACAATAACAAGATTAAAACATCATCTCGAATATAGAACATTCAAGAAACCGAGCAATAACCAAGTAACAACAAGATATCAATCAAAAATTTTGTCATACATTAAATATAATACAGTAGAACCTCGAAAACTCGGCTCTCGATAACCCGGCACTCTGGATAACTCGGCCACACCCTGGCAGGGAAAAAAATCCTTAGTTAATTAATTTTCATTATAGACAGCTTTATAAAAGTATTAAAGCTCTCATAAAGTATTTTTCTGAGGTCTTTCTTATCAGGTAAATTACTCTACACAGTGTATTCATTAATTTTCATTTTCATGTAGTAAAGGCTCTATGCCTTCATAAAGGACGTACTTTTCCTTTGTTTAAGGGTATTTGGGCAGTTTATTCTCTGTTGTATTCTCAAGTAAACAATACATACAAGTACAGTACAGTATTTTCTGAGGAAACACTCGTACTTATTTTTTTAACCCAATTCCCGATAACCGGTATTTTCACAAACTCGGCCACCCTTCGGTCCACATTAGGCCGAGTTTTCGACGCTCTACTGTATATATAAAATGGAATACGAAAAAATCATAAACCGAACAAGCCAAGAAGCACATATAAACGAAGATCTATTGGAATTAAGAAAGAAGTTTCTTCTAGCAGAATTTCTGCAGAGATTGCTAAAGCAATGGGAAATCAGACTTAATGACCCGAGAAATTTAGGTAAAAATAAAAATAAACTAGCAACTAAAAATATATTAAATTTCCATATATTATAGGATAATATGAAGAAATCAGTGCAGATATATAAAAAAATAAACTACAAATCAGCACCATTGTATCTAAAAATAAAGAGGAGACTGTTAATTTCGAACCGGAAAAAAACCAGCAAATACCGACTGATAACCAAGGTGTAGTATATAAAATTCCGTGTACCTGCGCAAACAACAAACATTACATAGGAGAAACAAAAAGCAAAGTAAAAACTAAAAGAACACATAGCGGACCTAAAATACAATAGAATAAATACTGCATTTTACGAGCATTGTACTATAAACAACTGTAATATAGATAAAGATAACGTAGAAATACTGCATAAAAAAAATTAACATACAACAGGAAGTATAAAGAAACCATAGAAATCATGAGAAGTAAAGACAGTATAAATAAAAACTTAAGTCTTAAAATAAACGAAAACTGGATTAATATATTATAAATAATATTTACAGTGGTGCCTCGTATAACGTACGCCTCGAATAACGGACGCTGCGAATAACGGACTTTCTGTTTGATCGTTACGTGACTCGAGCAACGGACTTGCTGCGAACAACGGACTTTCCGTTCGGCAGTTACGTAAGACGAACAATGGACTTTCTTCGAACAAGTGCGAATGATGCTTCCACTCTTTTGCCGTTGCCAATGACAATCTGCTATTTTTATAATATATTAATATTATTAGAATATCTGAAGTACAGAGCTCCCGTTGAGATTCGGCTTGCTCCCTTGTTTATTACGTACATCATCTCAGTGCAGGGTATTTACATTTATTCAAGTGTTGTGCAAATCATGGCTTCTAAAAAACAGAAAGGTGATTTCAATTGAAACAAGGCAAATAAATCGTTAGAAGGAATGAAAGTTGACAGAAACTTCCTTGTCAAATGGGGAGAAATTCAGGAGTTTACCAACACTCACTATCCAAACATAGCTGAGGCCAACAGTATCAACGATGTCTACAATGACACCCTTGCCCGTAATTTCCGACATGTGTTGAAGAAGAGAGAGAAACAGACCACCTTGGATATGTTTTTCAAGAAGCCAGCTGCCAAAAAACAAAGGATGGAACAAGAGGAGTTGACCCTGCAAGCCCCAGTAGCCTCTCCTGACTCTGACTCCGATTAAAAAACAATAAAAAGAGATCTGTTGCAATATGTAAAAGTGTGTGTCTGTATGAATGTGTGATTAAAGTGTTTCTCCACCTCCTCCTCACATCATCTGACTACCTGGCATAATTGGTGACTGCTCCATTTTCATTTTTTTATAGTACTGTACGGTTATTTTATGCTGCGGAACGAATTATATGTTTTAACATGTATTTCTATGGGAAAATGCGTTTCGTATAACGGACGTTTCACTTAACGGACGTGCACCTTGAACGGATTAAGTACGTTGTACGAGGCACCACCGTATTTATTTATTTTTTACTGTGAAAAGCAATTTCTCTTAGGAATAATTTTTCCCAAGACAGATTTTGGTAAAATTCAAACCACAACGAGGCGAACGTCATACGTGGCAACACTTGAATACCAGCACAGAAGAAAAAATAAAAAAGGGGGTGGAAGGTAAAAAGGGGGCGAAAACAACTAAAAATTTCTACACTTGTGTTGTATAAAAATATGCTTAAAAGAGAAGATTTTAACCTTTTAATTTGTAGCATATACTAGTTTATTTACAAAAGATTAAAGCAGATTTTACATGTTCTTAAATTATACAAAGTGTAACCAAAAGGTACGTCTATATATCGTTTATGTATTCCTTGTTTTATGTAAATTCTCCACGTTAATAAGTTAAAATATATATATTGTATTTTAGTCGACTGAAGAGAGGCAAAGCCCGAAACGATTACGAAACAATGTACCGTATCGACTCAACTAATAAAAGAATCTGATGGAAAATTTGCCATGTGTCTTTGGAATAAAACACAATACTAGTGTTTACTACGCCACAAATACAATTTTCCTGTTGTAATGCCACAATATTTCTAGGTCAGATAGAAAGGAGATTGTTACAGAAGGAAGTCGAAGTAATTCGACCAAAAGTAGACGTTGACGTCTTCCCAGAAAAGAATGGTAGACGACTACTCATTAGTCTCGGTCTACTATTAATAATTGAAAAGTAAAAGGTGTTGGATAAGTTGTGGTGGCTGCGCGCGTGATCGAAGTTATTAATTTCGAAAAAGGTGTTAGATAAATGAAAGTGAAGACCAGATATGCTTAGGAGCAGGAGGTCCAGATTGACTATATATGAACTTCCAATGTAAACCAAGAGTCACATAACATCAATTTAAACTTTTTCCCTAAACGAAGTTAGATAGACGCTGGCATGACTCTATTGCTAACAGGAAGACTATAAAGTACAGGAGCAAAACACCACTATAGGAATTGAGAATCTGTGATGAAACATTGCATACCTGCATCGTGAGGATATCAGAATAAGTAATCGCTCATTAGAATTAGTTTGATTTATTTAGTTGGGCACTTATTAGAATTCAAAAAATACTGTTTAGAAATGAGAAAGCTTAATTGTTAAATGTGAAAAATTAAACAGACTAACACTTTCAATTTCATGCAGTTTACAACATTACAATGAAACGACATAAAATAAGACGAATCCGTACTTACAAAAGTTTTCTTTATTATTAACTGTATTACCTAATATTTTCTCGCGATATAAATTTAAGAAAATGTAATTTGATTTACATTCCATTCAAACAATACATTTGCTCATTTACAGGCAGCACCATCTAATACTGCTACGTGTAAATTAGCAAGTCGTATACAGATATAAATTAACTGATTTAAAAAAATTCGATAAATATTTTGGGGTGAGATCTCGGACATTATTTAAGTCACCAGCATGTAAACATTACTGCTGAGTTTCTTAGCGATTGTTTAAACGGTCTAGGCAGGTATAGCGAACAGACATCCAAACATCTAAACCAACATTTTCATTTATATGTATAGATTACCAACAGTATAAACATCTAAAATTTTATTTGTAGTTAACTTTAAGTTGTAATTAAATTTTCGTTATAAGTGAATGTTTTTTCTTGATTATAAGATAATATGGACGATTCATATAATATTGCAGAATATACTGTATATTATTTAGCTGTTCTAATTTACTTCCATGAAGAATTAAAGTTAGAAATCTATGTAAATTTCTAAAAAAAACTTTATCACTTTAAACCAAAAACATCAAAATAAAAGTATTGCATTAAAGAAATGTAAATGTAACTTACTAGTTTACTTTACAGTATAAAAAATTGCAAAAACCCAATCTTTAAATGTCTATTGTTCAAAAATTATTATCGAAAATTATGATTTACTGACTATTTTTGCATAAATTTAACTAAAATGTAAATATTACAGTCAGTAAAAAAGATACAGTCGAAACGAAAAGTTTGAAATTGCAAAGCCTCAAATAATCATCAATATATATATTGTAAAAGTAAGAGTACAATGTGCGTGCCGTTAAAACATAAAAACGAGTCATGGTACGATGAAGGGAGTTATATATTGTAATAGGCCTCTATCCCCCATCTATTAAAAAGGTTCCCGTTTTTACCCGAACAGCGTGCTGTTGAAGATATATGGGCTGGATATTTGCACTCTAGGAATTTCTAGAACAGTCCAGAACATTCGAGAGTACTCGAGAGCAATCCACAATATTCCAGAACGTTCTAAATTGTTCTGAAACATTCGGGCACACCACGAAACATCCCAGATCATCATGGCACATTCCAGTACACTGTGCTTATTATGTACAGTAATTTTCAGTTAGTTCATTAATTGTTGCCTTAATCGAAAGTTTTACTTCTTCTGTTTTCTCTGCAGTAATTTTCTTATATGTTTTATACAATTACAAAAAAGCAAATAGTTTATTCAATAAAACTGTAATATGAGATTATAAACATGAATTTATCGTATATAAACCAACGTTCTTCGTAATTTTAAAGACTAACATCAAATGATTCATATAATTATAAGACGAACTTGTCTTAGTCATGTCTCAAGTGCAATAGGATTTAACAAGGATACTGATTTTTACTAGTATTCACAATTCTTATTTGTTTTTATAAAATTTATTTCTAAATTTGAAACACTTAGTCTTTACATTTTATAATAGTTAATGTCATAAAAGTCATTCTCTAGCATATAATATTATAAAAGACGACGGTACAGTGAATTTTATTTTTTTGCTACTATATCTAACGTATTTCAAGTTTTTTTCACCGGAAATGTTACGCAACTCGTTGCTGGATTTTTTCTTATTAAATTAGCATCATAAATAAACAATCAAAAACAAAGGCAAGTTATCGCACATACATATACTACCGAACAGAACACTTAACTTGTATACAAAATCTGTACTTACTTGCTGTGCATTGACAATATTCAAAATTGCTAAAAAATAAAATTCGAAAGTGAATATAAACTTTAAAAATTCAAATAAATTATAATAAAAATTTCACACGTTATATTCTTTAAATTAGTTTAGGACCGAAGAATTGTCAAGTATGAACTACATTCTAAAATTTTGCTAAAAAATACTAAATTTAATATAAGGGATTAAAATTAAAATGTATACAGCTCTCAACTTAAAAAGTAAAATTAATATTATAAATAATAATATAAGAAAGGTAATTTTTGCTTACCGATGGAAACGAAGAAAAGGATCATCACGAATTTCATCTTTGCAGTCGATTTGAGTTCTTTGTCTAGAATTAGAATAATTCTAACCAGATTAGTTTCAATGGTAATTAAGCGCTCTTATATACGTTTTTTGTTAAATCCTAATTGGTTAATACTTGACGTACCTATTGACGTTATCACTGCATATTTGTTTATTCATCTGTTCAATTACACTCGATCCGGTTTTAATTATTGCATTCTGATTGTAAATGAAAAATAGAAAAGTTTATACTTTAAAAAGTTTAATAAATCTATCCTTTTGAGATTTTTTTTTTGAATTTTTGGAATGTTTTTTAGGTCTCGAAATTTTTTCAAAAATTTTTACTTGCGCGAAAAATTTTATCGCGAGTTTAATCGACATTTAATGACGCGCGATTAACGCTTAATTGTTTTTTAATGGGATTTTTTAATCAAATTTAATTAATCGTTCTAAAGTTGTAGTGCTCGGATTTTACTTCAGTAAAGTTATTTAAAGCTACTTTCTGATGTCAAAAACGACCTCCAACATTTATTAAATTTTTTAATTAATAGATTTTATTATATATAAGTTTAATTAAGTCGGAAATCAGAAATCGCAATAAAAATTTTAATTTTTTAAAAATATTTAAAAATATACAGCCAACTAGTATTCTCTTTACTATAAACCCATCGCCTCCCGAGACTTTTGTGAGAATGTCCCGGGAAACCGGAGTCCAGCTGTTTTCAAGGTCATCCAGCTGTGAAAACAATGACTCATCAGTGTCAAATTTCACAGAAAAGAAAGACAAAGGAAAGTAAAATTTGAAAGTTTTTCTTCCAAACTAACCAATTACTTTCGTTTTTTTCAGTTTTAAGTATTTTTTATGTTTAATTACATAAATATAAAAAAATTAATCGGGGCTTAACGAGTTAAATAGATTTTAAACAAAATTTATTCTATTTTACTGTATAACTAAAAATGCAGATCAAGATTTACATTTTTATTTTATTCAGGTATAAAATTAGAATTAGCCACAACTTTGTAAAAATATATATTTNTATATTATTTAAAAACGTTATTTTGCTGTTAGTAATATATTGGTTATCCGTTATTAATATTTATATTTTTTGTATTTTGAACTTGTTGTTCTATTTTTTGAAATGTTCTAATTTACCTGACGATGATCCATTGATTGGATTGAAAACGTTTGTGTTAAGAATAAATCTCTCAGCGAGTGAACAGGTGTTGATTTAGTTATAGTTTATTATTTTCTGCTGAGCACGCTTTGGGTTGTTTATAATAACATTGTTGCTGGATTTTCTGACATGCAACATTTGTTATCATCTGTAATTATTGCTACCATTTATATTAAAATTTTTAATATTGGGATGACGGATATTAACATATTGAATCACGCCATCCTAATCTATGGTTTGATTTTCTTGAAAATTTATACAATGTTTTCCAATAACATGCAGGAGGCTTCGCTTCTACTTACATTTTTGATAAAGTGAACAGCAGTTATTTAGCTATAAAATTGGAGAAACAAATTATACCCGAAAAATACAAACACACTTAAAATTCATACATACAAAAAATCCCCCAACTATTCTTCATATTTCGACCTATCATGGTCTGTCAAACAAACGTAAAAATATTAGGGAGTTCATTTTTGACCAAAGCCATACATTTCTTGTATTATTTAAGAGCCCGAAAAATAAATCGTAGTACACATCGTTTTTTTTACAACTTTATGTGCTTTTTTGCATTTGAATATACTAAGTAATTAAACATCAAGTATGTCTCAGTCATACTAGAAATTTAATCGAAATTCTCGTTAATTGGTTTAAACATATTAACGATTATCAGAAAGTAAATAAAATAAATTTATTTTTTTTAATTCTATGACATAAATAATTTATTATTTTGTAAAAAATATATTTTAAAATAAATTAAAATTGTAACATTTCTGAAATATTTTAAGTAGTTTTTTTTTAAATTAATGCATGATTTCTGACTCGCTTATTATATTAAATTTTTCAATAAGTTAATTATTTTTAATAATTTAATTTTTTTCTATATTTCACTTCAGATGTAAAGTAAAACAAAGCTCCCCATTTCATATCGTACACGTGGCATCAGCAACTGAATCAACAAATAATGTGTAAAATTAGTTTTGCTTTATATTTTAATAAAGTTTTCGTTTAAAATTTTTTTAATAATTAAGATTTTTTAAATTTGAGATCAGCCGGGGGTACGGAGTAGTTTATTACTCGGTATCACTCAATCAGTGGCTAGTTGTTGAAATTAGTTCTAGGGTCTTCTACAAGAATGGCTTTTCCTAATTCAAGGAAAATCGAGGGCGGAGAGACGTACAGTTAAGTAAATTTAGAAAGCGGAATTTGAGGATTTTCGTAATCACTCTTTCTCTCGTCAGGATTCCCGAAACCAGTTAATCAATTTACCGTTTTGCGAATTTACACGCGTATAGAGGTAATACGGATCTGATTCAGATATTGAATAGGAGAAAACTTTTAACAAATAATGAAACAATTTAATCAAACAAAAGTAAACAACATTACACAAAATTGAAATGTTCAATAATTAAATCTTACCGATGGAGAAAGTATGGATTCAATTAAAATATACGCTTCGAGAGAAAGAGCTTACAAATTTATTGATAATCATACTACCTCAAAGTTTACTTTATCTTTAACTTCATCTGTATTCTATGTTCATACTTCATTTCATGGAGAGGTCCTGATTTGGCACAATATTAAAAGTTTCTTCTTTTCTCCTAAATTAANTTAGTTTTCTCTAGTGTGTTTATAAATTTTTAAATGTTTTACAACAACTTCATTATGACAGAATTTTTAAACGAAAATTTAAAATCTAGTGCAGAATTGTTTTTATACGTCTGTTTATTCAGTTGCTGATTTAACGTTCAATATAATAATGTGAGGCTTAGTTTTTAATTTATTTGTCAAGTAAAATTAATCATATTAATAATTATTAATACTGGTTGCGAGATTTGACCAATTAAGACAGTAATAAACTGCATATAAATGCCTACTAAAGTAATTAAGTATTTTGACAACGTTCAAATTTTAATTTAATTTAAAATCATTTTTTTACTTGACATTTTTATAGAAAAATGATATTTTATGTATTTAAAGTCTTATTCACTGTAAAATAAAAAAATATTTTGGAAATACTCCAGTAATAACACAGTAAAATAATGAAAACGTATTAAGAAAAGGCTGCTTTCTCCGAAAAAAAAACAGTCGTATTCTGTGATGATTGAGAAAATATACTAAAGACACTTATATTTTCTTTTAGTTTTAATAATATATATGTCGGTATGGCCAGTGTATTAAAATACACTTTATTGAGTTCCTCCATGATTTGAATTTTTTTAAATAAAATAAATAAAATTCCTATATATTTACAAACTGAGAGATTTACGCATTGCATATAACTAATCTGTGTATCCAAATCTATAGTATAACAGATCTAGTTGTGACTATGAAAAGTGTTTTACGCTTTCCTACTGGCTACTTAATGTCAATTTACATAAAATCTGTTAACAATATAATTAGTTGTGTATAGTCTATAATGTTAACAAGTTGTATGTAGTTTTTTATTTGAAAATTAGTAACTTTGACTTATCAACATTTCCCTATTATTATGATGTTATATCTGAAATAATATTTTAATTAAGAGTAAATATAAGCATCTGAATTCTTAAGTCGTCACCAGCTTTATTAATGTGAAAGTAGCCAAGGTTTCGGAGTAAGTAGTACTCGAGTAACACTTACAGGCACTAGTCGGTAAGACCAGCTCTCAGTCGTCCAAGAACGGCCTTTCCCTGTCGTAGGGAACGAGTGTGGAGGGCTTTACGGTTATATTATAATTTAGAGCGGAAGTTGGTGATAGCGAATTCACCTTCTTTCTTCGTCAGGTTCCCGACACCAGTTTGTCAATTTATAGAGGCGCGGACAAACACGCGATAACGATCTGATTCGGAATGAATTGAGGAGACATTCTTATATAATAAACATAAGTAAAATTTAATAAATCCAAACAACGAATACAGAAAATCAATAACAACGATTATATGACAAGTTAAAGGTTACGACTAAATCTATGCTAATGCGCGATCGAGAGAGAGCTCACAAAATGATTCTAAACATACGACCTGTTAGTTGTCGTCTTCGTTTCTGTAGATATAGGACACCTTGTAGATAGGGTTCATCTTCCTTTCGTATGGGAGATTAATTCGTGCACAAAATATAAAGATATCACTTCTTCTAAGTGTAGACTCGGGACTTAGTCTATCGGACTCCGTTATGGGCGTTGGCCATCAGGAGGAAACGTATGTGGAGTCTGGACACTTTCAAATCGGTCGGAGGACTCCCCGAATTATGACTAATTTCTCCTTTTATTTCCAAACTTCGTCCAATCATCGTATAGTAACTCTTTCGTGAGAACGGATGAGAGGGGGATGAATGAGGGGTAACCATTTCCCATCGGAGCGAGATTTTTAACCAGATATGGGAAAAACAGCGGATGTTCTCCTCGATGAAAGGAAATAACATTTGTCATCTAGTTTTTCCCACGTCTAAAACAATATTTTTCTCACCAAAACGAAGTATTATTTGGTGACATTATTTAAGCATATTTAATAAAAATTATTAAATGAGGCCTAGGGCCTTCCGGATCTCACATTACTCCCTTATCTTCAAAAATCACACTACAATTAAAGAAGGCGTGATTTTTCACTGCAATACATAAATTCGAATTTCACTCTCTCTCTCTAAAAATTGCGTTACACATAATAATAAAATCATAAAAGTATACAAGAATTCAAATTAAATTCAAAATTGAAATACATGGAAATAATATAATAAACAATTCATCAGATTAATAATATTACTAAAATAAATATAATGAACACAGGTGTCTTCGTCTTGAATTGACGGTAAAAGTGGACATAGTTCGTCACTTGTTTCGAATGCACCTCTCTGTTGCTGAGAGTCTCTATGGCAGCACACTCTGTTGGCTGACTTCTTATATTTTCACAAATTCAAGTATATTAGAAGATCATGTGATGTCTTCTTGTTTCAAAAAGCACCTGCTAACAGTTCAAAGTTCACTGTGCAGTTCAAAATGATATAATGTGTCTTCTTCCTGTATGTTGACACACTTCCTTTTCTGCTAAAATTTCATTTAACATAACCACAAAAGTTCAGGTGGTTGAGTTCATTAAAGGTTGTATGACTCCAGGGTCATTTAAATCTATCTTGGGCAAAGTTCTTTTTCACCAAAGTATTGTTCATTTTAAAGGTAATATGTTTAACAAATACATATCTCTAATAAAGTCTCTCTCTCTCTTAATACTACTCAAAGTCTTATATCTAGACTATTCTTTACAATATTATGTCTATTCCAATCAATCGCTTTAGTTTATCAATTTGAGTGGGGTGTACATTCCTTTAAATAAGCTTTTTGTTATTATTAGGAAAGGTACTTACAAACTAAAGATATATGTAACTAAAATCGATCATTATATAATCAAAAATTTTCAATCAAGAATGAAATTATCATCTCAAAAAGCAATTTTAAATTAAAGTCTATATGGTCGAACTAAAGTCGATATGTTCGAACAAAGTGCTTCTTTGTCTGAGTTGAGCTTGAAGCTTGTTCAGTTGAGCTTCCAATTGGTTCGACTATTTCTGTTTCTTCTTCTTCTGCATTATTTCTTTGAGGAATTTCTTGAAGTGGAATGTCTTGTTGTGACATTTTCTTGATCTTCTTTTGAAATCTTCGTTTCCAACCAATATGCTTGACTATATAATATGTGCAGATAAGTAGAATTAATATTCCTATGCTTCCAAGGATAATCCATATGTATGTGATTGGAATTGTTGGAGTGTTTGATATGAAAAGATCTTCATTTTCTTTCAATAATCTATCCAAATCTTTCTTCATTTGCTCGTATGATTTTTCTGCTACCTTAATGTCATCATCTGTTTGTTTCTTAGAATTCCCTTTATTCCTCTCAGGATTCTCTATAGTATTTATACTCTCTTGTAACTTCTCTAATTCCATCTTGGAAAATATCGTTTCGATTGGAGGTATAATAAACTTAGGACTACTTCTTGAGATGACATTGGATCTCATGTGAAAATGTGAAGTGAGGATAATTCCAGGTAAGTATGCTATACATGTATTTGGTAATCTTATGATTCCAACATTATTCCATTTACTTATATTAGAAGGTAATGAATGCAAGTTATTTTGTTTAGCAGAACATAGTTCGAATGTAGGAGGTAATCTCCGAAACTGCTCATCTGATTTCAAAAATTTCTTTACCAAAGTTTATAATGCAATTTCAGGGTAGACATAAGCTGTATATTATTTCGTTAAACATTCATATAAATTAAAAGATAACATCTAGGATTAAGGCTTTTATGTTTAACAGATGGCGCTAACTTTGCGAGTACAATGACCTAAGTTTGCTTTACTCTGAGAATGAACTAAACCAGATCTTTTTATATCTATCTATATAAATAAAAATGTAATGTTCGTTTGTTCCTACCGATTCCTTTGAAATTTTCACACAACGTTGCATTTGAATTCGTGCGTGTTTTTATATAATATACGTGTCGAAATTTTCCTCACTGGGAGGGAGATAGACAATATTAAATCTTACGATTAAGAACTCCGCTACTACTATACTACTTTAAATGCGATTTTTGGGTTTTTATTGCGTTTCAATAGGCCACGTTGTATTTGATAATTTTTTCAGAAAAAATACCTTAATGAAATTTTTGATTTATTCATTCGAAGAAAAGTAAATTATTGAAATTTTGAAAAATCACTAACATATAAATTTCAATTGACGTCTATTCTGCTGTCTGTTCCTCCTTAATCTCTAGAACGGAGTTAGATAGATGAAAGAAAAGACCAGATATAGAAAGCAGGAGGCTTCCATTAAGTGATTAAGGATTAATGATCTTGTGTTGACAAGAGGAGACAAGACTAAGAATTTGGTTATCATGAGAAGGCATACTTATAACAATGAGTTGCATAATTACATCAAAAAGACGGAATGTGAAATTGTTGGTGACAAGATTGTTGGACCTTTGGACAGAAGGGTCAGGAAGGTGGAACGCTCGGGACTTTCTGCTGTTTTACCTTTTCTCAAGAAATGCCGTAACCCAAGGCCCGGAACTCCGAGATTGTTTGCTTTCGCTAAGACCCACAAGACCGGAATGCAGTTAAGGCCAGTTGTAGAGAAATGCAGAGGACCCACATTTATATTAGTAAAAAGGCTGCACGAGTATTTATCCTCACACCTTGATAATGATAGTCTAGTGGCACAGGATCCTCTTATTGTTGTCAAGGAAATACAAGGTATATCTTTAATGGAAGATGAGGTAGCTACCGTTTTACATTATGAAAGCATGTATCCTTCAGTAATGATTGAGTCTTGCGTGGATGCGTTATTGGATTTCTTGTACATAAAGAACTCCCAATTGCTTCTTTACACCCAAGAGCTAGAAGAACTGGCAAACCTGGTATGCTATGAGTCATGCTTCACCTTTTGTGGTCAGATCTACAGACAAAAAGAGGAGTTCCGATGGGAAGTCTCCTCTCAGGAATGCTTTTGCGAATTAGCTGTCAGAAGAATAGAAAGAAGGGTTCTTCACAGTTTTAAGGAAGATATCGTATATTTCAGCAGGTATGTGAATGACATCCTTATTTTATGGAGTAATAATTGTAGGGTGCATGAAATTATGAGTAGAATCAATGATAACGATGATGGACTTAAATTGAGATTAGAACAAAAGAGTTTCTTAAATGTGCATTTCTTGGACATTAATATCCGGTTTATGAAAGGACATTTGTCCACAATTGTTTATATTAAACCAACACACACCCCATTATATATAACATCCCAATCCATGGATCCATATCGGTATAAGATGGCAGCCTTCCGAGCGTTAATAAGGAGAGCCTATTTATATTGTGACCGAGTCGCTGACAGGAAGAAGGAGATTGATAGAGTATTGCAGGTGGCCCGAACCCTGGGTTACAGAATAAGTATAATTGTAAAAATGCTTAAAAAGTATGAAAGGGGCATAGTAAAAAGAACTTTAAGGAATGTTCCTACTAAGCTCACAAAATTTACTTATAATAGTAGTATGAATAGTGTTATGAAAGAAATTGCTAGTCGAAAGGAATCAAGAATGGTTTTAAGAAGAGCCCCTAATTTATATAAGATCTTGAGAAATGATAAGGATAGTATCAAAGCGGAGGAAAAAGCAGGTGTGTATAAGATTCCTTATGAGAACTTACAATTGGATGTTAAAAAAGATTATATCGGCGTCACTACCAGAAACTTGGGAGTAAGGCTCAAAGAACATAGATATGCCATAAGAAAAGCATTTAATTCAACGATTTTGTCCCAAATGACGCAAGCGCAAGGCTCTGAGGTAAAATGGGATGAGGCAACAATCATCAAACCTCTGTCTTCCCCAACTCTAGCAATGACGACGGAGAAAATAGAAATATACAGAAGTAAGATAGGAGAAGGCTGTTTAAATGCGAGAGATGCGGAGAGCCTACCATCAGCATGGAAATATTTGGTTAAGAAATGTACTAGAAACGTCGACCAGAATTAGTCCATTAAAGATTTATGTTTTGTTTTTTTTTTGTTTTCTTTTTGTTTTATTTTTGGATTGTTGTTTTTNAGAAATGTACTAGAAACGTCGACCAGAATTAGTCCATTAAAGATTTATGTTTTGTTTTTTTTTTGTTTTCTTTTTGTTTTATTTTAATTTTTTATAAATTCTTCCGTTATTTTTTTCTCTTGTAAAATTTTTGATTTAAAAATTTTTTATGTTCTATTCATGGAACATTTACGTTCCATTTTATCGACCTGAAGATGGCCTATTAACTAGGCTGAAAACGTTTGTTTTTTAAAATTATATTTATTTCTCGGCAAAAAAAAGTGTTTTGTTTCTCTTTATTTAGTTGCTGAGCGCTTTTGATATTTTATACGTATATACAGTGTGATAAATTTATCATATGTTTTCTTTTAATCTGATATTGTATATCTAAAATTCATAGATTTTACTTCCAATTGCAATTTGACCGTAGGGACTGTGTCTCGTTGACACCACGTTACGATGGGACACCACCGAGACTCTCATGATTCGGAAATCGCGACTTTACGTCACGCGAACGGTAGCGGGTGAGCGATTGGATTCGGAAGAGGTGAGGAGAGAGAAGAAGTGATTCACTCCGATTCCATATTACCTAACAATAACTATTTTAATTATAACAAAAGGAAATACAGATATTCTCGATATCAAGCATGACTAACGTTCCCCTTAATTATTACTAGCCCGTTCGAGAGAGAGAGTTTACAAACGATTCGCGTGTTAATAAATACCTTTTAACTGAGTCGAAGACCTGTTATAAGATGACTGGATAAACCGTCGTGAAATGGTCGAGGTTGGATGAAATTGTTTTGGCACTTTAGAGTGTCCGGTAACAGGAGCACTGAGGTGTGGAGGCACGAAGGTGGCGATGTGTGTGTAAGATATCCTTAAAGAGGCACGTCTTTGTCACGGTATTAATTCTTGAGGAGACAAACTTTGGAGGACGACTTCTGAAAACAGACTTTGGAGGACGACTCTTGAATTCTTTATCGCACTCCCTTGTTATTTACTTTGGGTTCCTTCTGGGTTTTTTCCCATGAGGTCAGGAGGTTGCTGTTAACCCGTCGGCACGCGCGTGCTCCGTCAAATTTAAATTACGCGCGCTCGGTCAAATAGGCACCAATTTAAAAAATTAATTAATAAAAATTTAGCGTCGAAAAACGGGTACTTTTACTTTAATCCAGTTCTAAGATATGTTTGTAGTCGAGTTTAGTCAAAAAATTTTAATTTTGTTATAATTTTTTGATGATTTTAATTTTTTAATATTAGAAGGTAATTATCATAAATTACAAAGTGTCGTGTTTCATCTTCGCTCCCGTTCAAATATATAGTCCTAGATACGCGCCGATGTTTGTTTTTACTTCTACTGATGTTTTCGCTTTTATTTCACCCTCGGCCGTTTTGGTTATAGACGATGGGGAGACGGGCGTCACGTGATCGCTTACCTCACTTTTTACCACAGAAATTATTTTACCTCGAAAGTTTTATTTTTTTTCTCGATTTTAATTATTATTAACTAACTTTTTTTGATAGATTATAATATATATGTGTTTTCTGAAGTTGCAGATATTTTTTAAATTAAGTTTTACGCATTTATGTTTTTTTATTCGCATTTTATATATAAAATATAAAAAAATTCAAAAATTAATTAATTGTTATCAGAAATGCTAAACTATAAGTACGATGTGTTTTACAGTACTATTGCGAATAGATATAGTCAATTATTTTGTAAACATACTTATTATTTTAATTTTTATAAATTATTTAATTTGATTCAACGCGACGCGCTCAAAATCGATTATTTACCGTCGCGCGTTATTTAAGATGGCGGCGGGACCCGATTTAATTACTTCTTCATTTAAGATGTTAATTAGAGAGTGCTATTTTAATTAAATTTTAGACATAATGTATGTTTATTATAATTAATAAATTCATATAAAAATAATATATATTTCTGACTGTAGTTTAAAGCTTACATGCGCAATGTAACGGCAAAATATATAAACCAAATTAACGCAATTTTTTTATTTTTACTGATATACAGTAAATGCTTAAATACTCGATTTCTCTACTATCTAACAGTATAAAATACTTGTTAAAATATAGAATTTATATTTAAATAATAAAAATTCTATTTTTTTATTTAAATTTATTTAAATAAAAAATTTATATTTTTTAAAATTTGATTTATAAATGCAAAAACTAAACTTATAAAATATCAACTCACTATAAATAACTTCAACTTTCCTTTATTGACATCAGATTTGTTAAATTTCACGGAATTGTGCTATTTTTCAACTCTATTATTTATTCTCTGGAAAATAATAGACTCTAATAAGTCTTACTAGAGTCTATTATATAAACTTACTAGTCTTCCACTGTGAAAAACAACAAACTGCTAAACGCTCTATTACTTTGTTTTCAAAAACTTCCTTCTCTGTCAGCCGAGGGTCAAATGGTTAACAAATTGGTTACTTCCACTCAGGGAAATGTGATGGTGTCATAAAACTTTATAAAATGATTAAAAAATACCAATGAAAGAAATTAAATTATTTTCGGTCAAATTTCAGTTTTTTAGAAGTTATTCGCTTTATAATAACGCGATTATAAGCGAAGAAGCGCGCGCCGTAGCTGCAGCTATTTTTAGTAACAGCGACTGGCGGGAAATTTGAAAATTGAAATCCGAGATCACGCGCGCCATAGTGCCGATTCGGCACCAATAATTAAATAAAAATAATGAGACGCTTTAAGCAAAAACTGAATTGCGCATCGTAAAATTGAAGAAAAATTAGACAGGTAATAATTTTTTCAGATTTTTCACACAATTAGGATTTTTACACGAACTAATTAAAAATCGATTGGTGCCTAATCGGCACTAGGCGCGTGCCGACGGGTTAAGGACCTAGAGTCCAACACTGAAATTTTATCGAACGTTCCGGGTGACGCATTAATGAGTAGATGGATCCTCCTCAACAAAAAACCAAATACGTGAAAAATAATTTTTATGAATTTTAGCCTAACTTGATAAAACAATCGAAGTTAGACGATTGAATTCCAAAATAATTATAATTTAAAATAACACTTTATTGAGGGTCTGTTCGTTCCTCACAACATTTTCTAAATGGAAAATGTATTAGCCATAGATAGGAACGTTTTACTGACATTTATGAAATTGAATTTACATAAGTTTTAAGCTATATTAACACAATTATTACAATAGAGAATTACTCTAAAAGACCGATTAATATGCTTCTATTTCGAGGACAATTGCAAATTCTTAAGCAATTTATTCGATACCTACATCATCTTAATTATTTCGTAATCTTGAATTAGGTTTGTATTGATTATTGTTCTATTCTGATGATAACACTATAAAGTTAACAGGAAATTTTGTAAAGACAAATAATTTCACTTTCATAACGTTCTTTTTATCATAGATTTATTTAATCTTAACACTATGTAAAAATACAGTTTTATTTTAAATACTTCAAGCTATTATGTAATAAAATTATTTGCAATACTTGAATATCAAGAATCTTTCAATACATTTTTAAATATATTAAATTCTCAAAAGTCTTAAACATATAATCCAATAACGTATTAAAAATTATGTAAATTTTTTAAAATTTAATTAATAATGTAATGTAATTTATTCGTCGCGAATTGTTTCCAGGCAACATAATCACTCGTAATCACACTGGAATCATGCAACGATAGAAAGACGAAGTAAACACGATTTAAAGTATTTTTATGAGCGATAGTATTATTGTTTTCTACAATGATAGCAACATCTGAAGGGTATGCAGTCAAACATTTTTTTAATATTTAAAACTAATAACGTCTATATTACATTTCTTGCATGGAGTTGTTCCTTGTACGCAGCTTTGCAATTCAGCATTCGGTAAAAAAGAAAGTTTAATGCTCATTACTTGATGAGATTTCAAGGAAGAAGAATGTATCGAGAAATATCAAAATTTCGGTTTTCATTATTAATCTTTTTACGTTATCATTCTTTTAGGTTGCTTCACAAAAACTTCGTTCTTTGGTTATTCTGCTTTCAAATCAACAGATCATAATTATAAAATGTCTTCGCTTTGTGTTTTCAGATCGAACTATGGCTTAATTACGTTGATTTCCACGTAGTTGGTAAACTTTTCTGTCCTGTAGTTTTTTTGTTAGTTATAAGAAAAACGTTGATAAATGATACTTTTCTGCTGCAATTTGCACTTAACGCAGGAAGATCGTTTATTGATCAACTGATAAAAAACTCTTTGGGAAATTTGGCAGATATTTGAAGAATTCAAAGAAAAATGGAAAGAGTTTTTCCTTCATATTTACTGTTTGTTCGTCTACAAAACATGCTTCTACAAAATATATATATATATAAATAGCTGGAGTAACAGTCTTGACTAGATCATTAGTTGTGTAGTGGGTGTTATTAATTTTTACGATTAGAACAATCTATAAATATTTAAATTTTAAAATTTAAAGGATTTAAAGTACAAGTTTTTCCGATAGAAAGTTGCACAAGTACATCTGTTTTGTATAAATTGTAAATAAATTTTACAGTTTATATTTCTACATTAATTAATTAAATTTTATACTTATAAATTATAAAACTAATTTCCTGTATAGGAAAAAATATTATAGCGATTTTTATTTCCTAATTCTGAAAATTAAGTACTTTTATTTACTAGTACTAGATTCTATTACGTGTTTTTCTTTACTAAGTACTTTCACACAAGAAGCGTCATATTGTACCTGTTATGAATTTGTAAAATAAAGTAGAACAAAACATAGATAACGGTGTAGTAAAAAAATGAAAAATAGAGACGTAAAACGTTTTATTTTCACTTTTATTTTTACAGTGGCACCATTTTACTACTGTTCTATTGACTATAGCAATTATTGGCATTAACAGTTAATTTATAAAAAAAACGCTGCTATTAAAAGTAATCAATTACATTTGTTTCATTATTTATTAGAAGTCAGCACTCAAATCATTCTAACAATACTAAAAATTTTTAAAGTATATAAATGCATGCAAATGCATCTAACTTAATGCAATGTTTTTTTGTAACCTGTACATAACTGTTCTGTGTTTGTCTATTCTTTCTCTAAGTACTTTACAAAATTCTGCATATCTGACATGTTTTCAAACTATAGAATAAAACAAATTATTACGTTAACACGAGTAATATGTTTTTGAGAAAAAATTTCAGTAAGAAGATGCGTATATTATAATTATTAATACATTATCTCTAACTTTCGTAATAAGTTATAAAATTTTTCTGTAATTTCACAAATTTCGATGAACTCAAAGATAATCGACCCTATTCGGAACCCAATTTGAATTGGAAAGTCTGTACCACTCGAGTTTAAAAGTGTTTAAGTTTTGTTATAGTTTTTGCTCCAAGCTCTGTATTGAAGTTTTGCATAAAATCTTATAAAATTTTTTTGATCTTGAAAATTCTTTCGACCACATTGAAATATTGACATTGTCCATCTCAATTGATCAGCTGCTAGGTTTGAGTCAGAATTGTAAGCTTTAAACTGCAGCAGTAAGATAACACAAGGCCTGTAATCCAGTGTATATTAGTAGTTTTGGGGACTGTATCACTGAATCAAAAGATATTACATTCACCGTTCAAAACAAACAGCAAACTATTTACTTCATATCGTCGACTTTTTTGCTTAAAGTATTGTTTATTAATTTGTTGAAACACGTTATTTGTCAGTTACAATCGGATTAACAATAAAATTTTACTTCTTCAGTAAAAATTTATAGCATAATAAGAATGAAAGTTCTCACCGGTTTTTGCCGGTATGAAAACTTTTAATTGTTTGTTTTATTCTTAAACGTATAATTTAGAGAACTTTCAGCAGAGCATCTTTTATTTCGTAGAACACCGGTCAATTCAATTAGAGAAGAGAAAAACGAATACAATCCACTCACCATCTGAAAACAAAGCAACACCATCTGATTATTTCTAAATATTTCTTTTTCTTTAACCAGTATACTGAAAATGCATTATAAATTAAAGCGTTATAACTAATTTTATAATATTTTAAGAAATGATTAGACATTGTTGATATCCACACTATAAAAATTAATAACAAAATATAAATTTTCAGGTTTTTATTTATATTTTGTTCTGTTAATTTTTTACAAGTAACCGTAATTGTAATTTGCATTTATCATCGAAAATTTATATTTGCTGTAATATATGAATACGATATGCGCTAATAAAACTAAAAGCAACACTATAATAAGATGTATTTACCCTTATCAAAAAATTTCTTTTGATGTAAAAAAATCCCCACACAGATATTCCGAAAGGTCTTCCTCCGAATCTCTTCATGAAACAAATGATCTGAAATTATGCAATTATTAATAAAACTACAATACATATGCAATAAGATTAATAAATAACGTACTTTAAATCTGTATATCGGCGACAAAATAGAAGCGTTATTCTTCCCTATGTTGATAAAACTGTCGTATATCTGAAGTATATTTATAAAAAATTTTTTTAGTTTATTTTTTAAATAGTTACATCTTATAACTTGCATATTGATTAGAACAATACTCACGATCGATGTAAAACTTGATAATGCCCATGAACCTATTATTGCTCCAGTTAAAAATGTAATTGCAATTATTGTGTTTGCCACACGAAAAATTACGTGAAGACGTGCGAAGAGAGCGATATATATAAAAAAGCAAGTTTCATAGACGTAAAAACTGTAAATAAGAGGGAAAAGCGCCTTCCATTTGTCGTTTAGTTCTTCAAATATCTGCCAAATTTTCCAAAGATTTTTCATCAGTTCGTCAATAAAAAATTTTGTTGCATTCGTTGCAAACTCTAACTGAATAGAAATGTTCATTAACTTTTTTCCTAAAAGTGAGAGAAAAATAACTGAAAATAAAAGTATGCAAATTACGTGAGACGCTGCATATATTAAATAAAGTTTAATGCTGACAACACAGAGCAGAGACATTTTATAATCGACATGTGTCGCTTTTAATGCAGAATAACCAACGTACAAATTCATCGTGGCGCAAGATAAAAGAATAAAAACGTAAAAAGAAAAATAGTAAATAATGTAACCTTCGTATTTTTCGATAAATTTTTCTTCTTCCTTAAAATTTTTCATATATTCATGAAGATTAATCTTTCTTCTTCGCAAAATACTGAACTGTAAAGCTATGTACAGGGACGCAATCCATGCAACGAAAATAATGATAAATTTATTATTTTCAAATATGGAAAACATTTGAATGCAAACACCTTCAGTCGCAATCATTACTGTATGCATTAAGAACATCGTCCATAAAAATATTTCGAGTAAATTCGTATAAACTGTAAAAAATTTTCGAGTTCTTTTTGATTTTTCTTTCTGACAATCACAAGTTTTCAACAAATTCAAACCAAATACTTCGTAAACAGAGATCAAAGGCCGAAGTTTTGTGGCAATGCAATTGCTTTGTGCTGAATGCATTTTGACGGAAAAAGTTTAAAGATTATTTCGTTGTACAGTCGCGAAGTGCACCAAAGTCAATCGTTGACTTCAATTATGATGTAACAGAATACAGATTCGGCAATATACACAGTTTGCAAATTAAGTAATTGAGATAAATACAAAAGTTAGAATAACTCTTTAAGGCGTTTGGTCTCCAGTAAAATATTCTATGAAGTGAATACGTAAACGATAAGATATTTAGTGATTGGTTGATAGACGCAGTTGTGGAAAATCAATAGGGTGACGTTAACCGGTGTTTAATCCAATCACGTTACGGACTGTAAAAACTAAATTGTTGCTTAGAAAGAATTCAACATCAATAAATTTCGAATTGTGTACCATTTGCAATAAATTATTTGATTTTTGTATACGTAATTGAATATGAATTTTACTTTATGTTCTTCGAGGTAAATACCTATATTTAATACTTAACATTAAATTCGATGAATGCCTTTTCATTTAATTGTAGTATTGATATTACGAGAAACAATGATTAAGATCAACTGACTAACGATACAAGTTTATTTACCAGAATATGCAAAATAGTTACCTTCTACAATCGCATTAAAAGACATATATTTCAAGCTTAAATTTCAAGCAATTGTAGATATTTTCGACACAAAACAACAATGTTTTGAAAAGAGAATAATAAAATAAACAATATTGTTTATTATATTTCGCTTATTTATTTAGTTACTGGCAATTGTAACCTTTTCGATTAATCAAAAAAATAAATTTTCGTGTGTAATTTATCAGAAAGACTAGACAATTATAATTTAAAACTTTTAATTATATGCATAGATATTTACGTACTTTCAGCATTTCTTGGGCGATTCAATGGATTGGTGAGAAGTGGTTGAAAAAGGGTGAAAAACAGTAGTTTCTGTAACTAAAATCTTCATTAATTGACCTAAGTATTTACTATAATAAAATTAAAAATTACATAAAGTTGCTAGGAATTAAAGTAAAATCCACAGGACAAACATTAAGAAAAACACTACAATAAACACAAGACTAAATACAACAATATACAATTTTCACGGAGTTGATTAAAAAAGGATTTTTTTCGTACGATTTGTGGGTAAAAAATTATTTATGCTAAATTTGCTGCCGTAACACTGAATTATTTGTATAACGTTATAACACATATACGTACAAACATATTTTAACTTTTATATATTATAGAAAAATATGTAATTATATATAATAGAAAGTACAGAAAAGTCTTCAAGTTCAAGAATTTTTTATCATTAAATTTACCTGCTTGATAAAAAAATTTAAATTGAATAATCAGTTTTGCCTTTAATAAATATTTATTTATTCATATTTAAAAGTTAGAAATTGGAAATTCTCAAACGATTATTTAAAGATTTCACATGAATCACAAATCACATAATTTAAATTGGAATGATTACGTTCGTGCCTGAAATAATTTAAAGTGAATGAAAAATATTTTTATTTTACAAGGAATTTCTGTTCCGAGATTTATGTCAATAAAATCGATGCTTTAGATATTTCCGATAACACGTGTACTATTAAGTTACTCTAATAAATATTTTGATGTATAAACATAATACACAGTTATTTTCTGCATAAAATAATATTCTCGTATATTAATTGTTAAAATCTTTTATAGTCTGCTAAACTACGGTTCAGAGTGTTAAAAACAATTTTATTTTATATTTAAATGTTACTTAAATTACGAATTTATCTGTTATATTTTTAAGCATTTTCTAATAATTTTAAATATATTTCATGTTTATATAATCTATCTGCAGTATCTGTATTCGGTTTATGACGTCTGACGTCGCGTTCCAATCTGCAGGAACCTTCTCCATCTCTCTTACTATCCATACACCATTCTTCTTTATTATTTTTTCACTACACGTTAAGTTTACTCCGTCGTTCCGAGTTTGTCTGGTTCTCCTTTCCTTTCTCCTTTTATGTGGAATGTGTTCCATTGACATTTTCGAAAGTCTCTCGTCACTCATTCTTTTTACATGTTCGAATTATAACTTGTTTCCTTTTTATTTCCTCCAAAACCGTCTTTTTTAATCTCATCAGTTATTCTTTGTTTTTTGAGATTTTGCACGATCTTCTCAATGCATCCATTTCAACCGTTGTTACTTTTTTTTTACCTTAGTCTCTGTCCATGCATAACGAAATGCTTTTAACAATATCATTTTGTTATGCATGATATAGTAGATCAAGAAATTTATATATACAGTAAAACCTGTCTATGGCGACCACCCACGGTTCCTTCAAAAAGTGGTCTTTTAGGCAGGTGGTCGTCCAATACAGGTGGTGCTGTAATACCGTATTTCCAACAAACTGAAATGAATTTCCTTTGTTGCTAGACTAATTTATTAACACCCGCACCTAATTTCGAGGGTAGGAGAAGTGCCCGGGATGAGTTCGAACGAGAGTTTAGACTAATTCGTTATATTACGAGGTGGAAACGTTGTTGAGATGGGTTCTTACAATAGTTTAGACCAAATACATTCGCGAAAGTGGTCGCTTATTACAGGTGTTGTATGTTGTTTCGGACCAAAAATCGATGCCCGCGGTCGCGTTACACAGGTGGTCGTTTAATACAGGTAACTTATACGAAGACTCTATGGATAAACTATTCCGTGCCAGAAATTTTTGCCCATTTTGGCAGGTGCCCGTCGAATGCAGGTGGTCACCTAAGCAGTTTTCACTGTATATATAAATTTCTTGAAATGTGGTGAAGTGAAGAAATAACAAGATCAAGAAATTTATATATATATATATATATATATATATAAATTTCTTGATCTTGTTATTTCTTCACTTCACCACATTCCATTTAATGTTTTAACTGCTCTGTTATCTTGTGCTAATCTTGTATTAATTCCTAATATTTCTCTTCCATCTTGATGAATTTGTATTCCAAGATAATTGTGATGTTTATATCCCTCAATTTTTTCTCTTCCTTTTAGTTCCGTGTCTGTTTTAGCTTTACATATGCACAAATATATTGTGCATAGGTGTATACATCACTTGTGTTGATATACAAATCTTTTCTAAAATATTTTTGTTTTATTTTTATTGTGATGTATTTTAGATCATCTTTATCCTCTGCCGTTATCTTCTGATCATCTACAAATTGCAATGTAAACAGTGGTTTACCGTTAATATCTATTACCATATTATAACATTTCTTTCTCCATATTTTCAATACTCTTTCTACGTACTTTTTAAATTAAGTTTGTGAGATACATCTTTGTCTTAGTCTCTTTGACGCCGTAAATCCTTCTATTTTATCTCAATATTTATATTTGTTATAGATTTTGTATATAAATCTTTAACTGCTTAATAAGCATGTTATTAGTATTTAACTCTTGTAATCTCTCCCATAATTTTGATGTTGGAACATTAGAAAAAATGTGCTTTCGTTAAGTCTATAAAAAAATTTGTTCCTTGTCCCGATGCTTATCTTTTTTCCATAATATGTTTTACACAGAAAATATTGTCTATACATGATCTTCATGTTCTGCTTTCTTTTTCTTTTGTTTGAGATACTTCTTCAATTAAATTTCTGATAATTCGTTCATATAATTTATTAAATGTTACTATTACTGTAATTCCTGGATAGTTCTCACATTTTTAAACCCTTGTTTTTATAGATAGATGAAAAAAGACAAATTTCTATATTTTCGAATGTCTTCTTTATTAAGACGCTTTTCGAATAATTTTTTCGTTATTCTAAATTATTTTCTTGCTTTATTTTTTATCAATTCTGCCAATATTCTTCTTCATCGCTTTCTCTATTATTCTTTAGTTTTTTATATGCTTGTTTAATCTGTTTTGTCTGTGGAAGAATTGATATATCTTTTTCGATGATTATATCTTCTGTCATAAATTGAATGTTATGTTAATAAACAATGGGAAGATTGTTGTAAAATTTTAACGAAGATATCCTTTATTACTATTACTTTCATTCCTAATATTTGTTAGGAATCTCCATGTTTCAGTTCATATTGATCCTCCTATATATGTTCCTATTTCTGTACAATTTCTATCCCAACCTAATTTTTTTTTCCAAAATTAATTTTGTTGCTGATTTTCAAAGGTTTTTCTGTCTTATTTTATCCTCTTTTTTATCGTTTATCCGTTTTAAGTACATAACGTGTTTTGTTGTGTCATAAACCAGAAACGGTTTTCTCGTACATTTTTCTGCTAAATGCAAGATCTTTGATTTCGTTTCTGTTCTTTCTTCTTTCCGTGTCTGTATTAACTTTTCTGTAAGGAATAATGATTTTTGCTGTTACTAGATAATGGTCTGAACCACAGGTAACAATCCCCTTCTGTGCTCATACATTTAAACTTTTAATTCGGGTTCTTCGCTTCGTAATAACATAGTCAATGATTGATTTTCACTGCCTAGTATGTTGATTCCAAGTATATTTATGAATATCTTTATGTTTTAAATAGCTGTTGTTAAGTTTAAAATAATTTGTATCACAAGAGTCTATTAGTCGTTTTCTATTATCATTCGTTACATTTTCGCCGAATTTTTCAATAATATTGTTATTTCTCAATGATCCTGTTCTTGCATTTAAAATCACTTAATAACATTATTTTTCTTCTTTTTCCAGTTTCATCTATCACCTCTTGAATCTTGTTGTAAAACAAATCTTTACCTTTAAGGGTTTATGTTAACTTTTATCATTATTTCATCTACTGTTTCGAAGTTTGGAATATTTTTCTTAAATTTCTTCATTATTATCATGGATATACCAAATTTTGCTCTGTTTTCTTTCGGTACGCCTGAAAAAATATGCATATTGTCTTCCAGTTCTCTTATTCTCGACCCTTTCCTTTTTCTTTCTGTTAAGATCACAAAGTCAATTTTCATGCTTTTTATTTCTTTAACTCTCTCTTGTTCGATGGATCTGATCCCTTATACTGTACATTCCATGTCGCAAAATTTATAGTCAGTTTACATTGCTTTAGTCGTTTACCATATAATTTATCCTGTTACATTGAGAAATTGAGAAATACTGGTAAAAATTTAATGTCAAATATTACAAGTTCATATTCTCTAAAGAAAATAAGAAAAATGGATCCATTAAAATATTAATTAAACAATGTATCAAGTATATACATGTACGGTGACTGATAAATATATCTAATATATTCTTTAATTTAATATTGTATATCTTTGTTTTCATAAATTTTAATTTCAATTAAATTTCCTAAATGGAAAAGCTATTAGCCATTGATTGGAAAGTTTTACTACATTTATGAAACTGAATTTATAGAGGAAAAGGTAGTATTATGGAACACTGCGGGTATTATGGAACCACCCCATTTCGAACTCATAATAAAGGCGAACTGTAGCTGATTGTGGCTGAACTGAACTAGGCAGACATCCATAGCAAGAAGAAAACCCGTTTTACTTCAGTTTTCCTTTATTTAAACGGTTGTCCGTATTTAATCAGCAATTTTTTTTTTCAAAATTCGCAAGTTTTGATTGCTAAGAGAATTTAATTATTTTAAAATTTAATCGCGTACTTGTAGGTACACCGTTGCACGTATTCCGTTCCAGAGACTTAGGGGTACGTATTAATCTGTGTGATGTTCACGTTTTTTTAAATTTGGGTCTTGACAGACATAATGATGCGTGAAATACGGACCTTATAGTTGCTTTTACAGTGATACGGAACTTAACTCCTGCGAACTCTCTCTTTAAAAGCAGATATTTGTTTGGAGCAATTTGTAAAAAAAGTCACTAGGTAGAAAGTCAATTTTTCCTGAGAATATCGAAAAAGAGCTGCGAGAATATATATTGTTGACAGACGTCATATTTTTCTATTATAAAAGCAATTTTGCGATAAAATACATTGGAGTAAATAATTTTGTAATTATTTAACATTTTTTGTACTTTCCTACTTGTTTTTGGCTACATTAATTAAAGCATTTTTTGAAAATATACAAGCAGGTTTTATATTACCACCCGATTTTCTCTAAGCCAACTTCCTGACTTTTTGTACAAAAGCCTTCAAACACCACACTTATAGTTACACTAGCAAGAAATCCAATTAGGAACATTTAGATTAATAGTTACTGGTACTTTTCGCTCAAAAAATGTAGGTGGAGTTATGATACCTTGTTTATAATTTACTTAAAGGTAATTGAAATTCCATAATACCACCTTCTCCTCTATAAGTTTTAAGTTTTATAACCACAATGATTACAATAGAGAATTACTCTAAAAGATCGATAAATGGGCTTCCATTTAGAGCAGAGATGAAATTTATTAAAATATATATACTTCGATATATACTTCGTGGTGATTGCTTTAAGGAATTAAATTACGTTTATCTCAATAATCGTCTGATAATTGTTGTATCTAATAATAACACTACAGAGTGTTGAGACAATAAATTGCACTGTAATAAAATTTCTTTCATTGTAAATTTATTCAACGGTAATACTGTAAAATTTCACTTGCATTCTAAATATTTCAAACTTTTATACAATTCAATTTATATTTAAACCTGCTCAGGTATTATTGGGGTTTATTTAACCCCAGCCTTGTTTTGACTATGTTTCTTTTGTTTTTTGGAAACAATTACGATTAGTTGCCTAGACTTCCGCGTATTTTATCGTAAGCTATTTCTAAGTATGTGACACACGTTCGATAGTTTCAAAGTCTTTTTGCTATTTTTTTAGATATGTTTATATCAGCTCGAGGTCAAATTGACAACATAGTACAGGTACTTTCAATGTGATAAAGGTATTTTTTTCCATATTTCAAGGTTGTGTGACATACAGAACATAATAAAATGGCGACACGACAGGGACTTTTTTACGAAGAGGTGCTGCAATATTTAAATAAGCAAAGTAAACATATCCAGTGGCGTAGCGTAAATGTTAGCCGAACGCGGCAAAAAAAAAAAATTTCGTCGCCCCCTTATTTAGGTATCTCAATTTATAAGACTAAAATTCATTTTCGTCACAGAATAAGTAATAAACAATTCCGTGCTCATTTCAATCAATCCAAATCGTAAATGGACAAAAATATGAAAATGAAATGGTTCAAATTTTTAAAAAACATTAGTGTTATTTATTGTGAAAGTTTGTAGCTCCCTAAAGGTTTCGCGCATAAGACTGAAGATGAGTTCAGCTGAGTTATCAATTTTTATTTTAATTGTGAGTACTTTTTTTAAATATAGAACGAGTAAAATATAATCGTCCAGTGAATGAATTAAAAACTGATTTTTCTATAATGATTTTTCAGGTTTATAATAGATTTACCAACATAGGAAAGTATTGTTCTACTATTTTCACACCAGAATATAGTACGTTGTTTGTTTTACTTCATGGTATGTTCGTGATATTGTTTATAGATTTAACGAAAGCATATGATAATGTCCAAACATCGAAATTATGGGAGACATTACAAGAGTTAAATATTAATAACACGCTACTTAAAGCAGTTAAAGAATCATATAAAAAATCTATAATGAAAATAAATATTGTGAAAAAATATCAGAAGGATTTACGGTGTCAAAAGGACTAAGATAGGAGTGTTGTATCTTACCAACTTAATTTAAAATGTACCTAGAAGGAGTATCGAAAATATGGAAAAGCAAATCTAATAATGTGGGAATACATATGAAAGGTATACCAATGTTTACATCGCAATTTGCAGATGATAAGGGCAGAGAATAAGGATGATCTAAAATACACCACAATAAAATTAAAACAAAAATAATTTAGAAAAGGTTTATATATTAACACAATTGATATATACACCTATTCACAATATATTTGTGCATAGGTGAAGCTAAAACAAACACAAAACTAAAAGAAGAAGAAAAGATTGAGCGATGTGAACATCACAATTATATTGTAATTCAAATTTATCAAGATAAAAGAGATACATTAGAAATTAATACAAGATTAGCACAAGGTAATACAGTAGTTATAAGATTAAATGAAATATGGTGGAGTGAAGAAATAATTAGATCAAGGAAAAAAAAATATATATACATATAATGCTATCTTTAAAAGCATTCTGTTATGCATGGAGAAAGACTGGGAAAGAGAAGAGAAAAGTAACAAAGAAAAACTAATGGAATTGATAAAGACAATTTTGGAAGAAATAAAGAGGGAACAACTTATTTGGTTTGGACATGTAAAAAGAATGAGTGACGAGAGACTCCCGAAAATATCAATGGAATACATTCCACATAAAAAGAGAAAGGGAAGAAGACTCAGACAAACTCGGAACGATGGAGTCATCTTAGCGTGTAGTGAAAAAGAAAATAAACAGGAATAGTGTATGGATAGTAAAACAGACGGAGAAGGTTCTTACAGATCGGAAGGCGACGTTAGACGCCATAAACCGAATACAGATACTGTAGATACATTATATAAACAAAAAATATATTTAAAATTATTAGAAAATGCATAGAAATATAACATATAAATTCGTAATATAAGTAACATTTAAATATAAAACAACATTGTTTTTAATACTCTGAACCGTAGTTTAGCAGACTATAAAGGATTTTAACAATTAATATACGAAAATATTATTTTATGCAAAACATAACTGTGTATTATGTTTATACATCAAAATATTTATTAGAGTAACTTAATTGTATACGTGTTATCGGAAATATCTAAAGCATCGATTTTATTGACATTAATCTCGGAACAGAAATTCCTCGTAAAATAGAAATGTTTCATTCATTTAAATTATTTCAAGCACGAATGTAATCATTCCAATCCAAGTTATGTGATTTGTCATTCGTCTGAAATCTTTAAATAATCGTTTGAGAATTTCCAAATTTTAAATATTAATAAATACATATTTATTAAAGGCTAAACTGATTATTTAATTTAAATTTTCTTCCAAGCAGGTAAATTTAATTATAAAAAAATTCTTGAACTTGAAGACTTTTCTGTACTTTTTATTATATATAATTACATATTTTTCTATAATATATAAAAGTCAAAATGTGTTTGTACGTATATTTGTTATAACGTTATACAAATAATTCAATGTTACGGCAGCAAATTTAGAATGAATAATCTTTCACACACAAATCGTACCAAAATAATTCTTTTTTAATGAACTCCGTTGAAATTATATAGGCCTATTGTTGTATTCAGTCTGGTGTTTATTGTAATGTTTTTCTTAATGTTTGTCCTGTGGTTTTTACTTTAAGTCCTAGCAACTTTTTGTTTTTTAATTTCATTATTGTAAATACTTAGGTCAATTAATGAACATTTCAGTTACTATATCTACTGTTTTTCACCATTTTCGAACCACTTCTCACCAATCTGTTGACTCGCCCAATAATGCCGGGAGTTCGTTATATATAATGGAAAGCACAGAACAGTTTTAAAGTTCAAGAATTCCTTTATCATTATATTTACGTGCTTGGAAGAAAATTTAAATTAAATAATTAGTTTTGTATTTAATCAATGTGTATTTATTTATATTTAAAATTTGGAAATTCTCAAACGATTATTAAAAAATCAAAGACGAATGATAAATTACATAATTTTGATTGGAATGATTAAAATCAATAAAACACATTTCTATTTTACAAGGAATTTCTGTTCCGAGATTTATGTCAATGAAATCGATGCTTTAGATATTTCCAATAACGCGCGTACAATTAAGTTACTCTAATAAATATTTTGATGTATAAACATAATACACAGTTATGTTCTGCATCAAATAATATTCTCGTATAAATTATTTGTTACAATCTTTTTTAATTTTTTAAACTACGGTACAAAGTATTCAAAATTAATTATATTTTATATTTAAATCTTACTTATATTACAAATTTATCGGTTATTATTCTAAGCACTTTCTAATAATTTTAAATATATTTCCTGTTTATATAATCTATCTGCAGTATCTGTATTCTGTTTATTGCGTCTAACTTCGTTTCCAATTTCCAGGAATCCTGTTTATCTCTCTCTCTATCCATACACCATTCTTTTTTTATTTTTTTTTCACTAGACGCTACGTTTACTCTATCGTACTGAGTTTGTCTGGGTCTTCCTTTATTTTTCCTTTAATATGGAATGTACTCCATTGACATTTTCGAGAGTCTTTTGTCACTCTTTTTTTTACATGTCCAAACCAAATAAATTGTTCCCTCTTTATTTCTTCCAAAGTTGTCTTCTTCAATCCTATTAGTTATTTTTTGTTTTTTGAGATTTTGCACGATCTACTGAATGCATCCATTTCAACCGTTTTTACTTTCTTTTCTCTACCCCAGTTTTTCTTCATGCATAACAGAATGCTTTTAACTCCTTAAGCCTGAAGCAATTTTTTATATTAATGTAATTAAACATAAAAAATACTTTAAACTGTAAAAAACAAAAGAAATGCGTTAATTTTGAAGCTTTTTAGCTTCAAATTTTATTTTCCTTTGTCTCGCCTTTTTGTGAATTTTGACACCGATGAGTCATTGTTTACACAGCTGAATGACCTTGAGAACAGCTGAAGTCGGATTTCCGGAACATTATTATAGAAGTCTCAGGAGGCTATGGGTTTATTGTAGGGTGAATACTAGTTAAATATTTTTTTAAAAATTAAAATATTTCTCGTGATTTCCGACCCCCCGACTTAATTAAACTTATATATAATAAACTCTATCAATTAAAAAAATTAAATAACTATTGGAGGTCGTGTTTAATATTAGAAAGTAGATTTAAATTACTTTACCGAAGTAAAATCCGTGCACTACAACTTTAGAACGATTAATTAAATTTGATTTAAAAATTTTATTAAAAAACAATTAAACGTAAATCGCGCGTCATTAAAAGTTGATTAAAATCGCAATAAAACTTTTTCGCGCAAGTAAAAATTTTTGAAAAAATTTGGAGACCTAAAAAACATTACAAAAATTCAAAAAAAAAAGTTTTGTCAAAAGTAGCCTTAACTGCTTTAAGAAGCTTGTTATTAGTATTAATTTCTTGTAATGTCTCCCACAATTTCGACGTTGGGACATTATCATATACTCTCCTTAAGTCTATAAACAACAAATGAGTTTCCTATTCCGATGGTAATCTTTGTTCCATAATCTGTTTTACACAGAAAATATTGCCTATACATGATATTCCCGTTTTGCTCTTCGTTTTCTTTTGTTAGATATTTTTCGTTAATTAGATTTATTATAATTCGTTTATATAATCACATTTTGTTTTTTTGTGTGTATCTGTATTAATTTTCCTGTAGGGAATAGTGATTTTTGGTCTTATTAAATAATGGTCTGTGCCCTTCTGTGCTCTGACATCTAAAATTTTAATTTCTGCTTTTTTCTGCCTAATAATATTGTTAATAATTGATTTTCACTGCCTAGTATGTTGAGTTCTATTATATTTATGAATATATTTGTGTATAAATAACTCGTTATTGACTTTATAGTGATTAGCTTCACAAAAGTTAATAGTTTTGTTTTATTATCATTCGTTACATTTTCGCCGAATTGTCCAATAATATTGTTATGTTTCAATGATCCTGTTCTTTCATTGAAATCATTCAATAGCATTATTTTTTGTCTATTTCACTTCATTTATCACCACTTAAATTTTTTTGTAAAACAAATCGTTACTTTCAAGAGTTTCATCTTTATTTGGCGCATAAATTAAATGATAGTACTTCGTCTTTCGAAAGTATTTATGTTAACTTTCATTATTTTTTCATCTGTTGATTCAAATTTGGTAACATTTCTCAGAAAATTCTTTTTTATCATCATGGATACATTACATTTTGCTTTTTTTTCTTTTGGAACTATTAGTAAATATGCACATAGTCTTCCATTTTTTTCATTTTCGACCCTTTCCTTTTCGTTTCTCTTAAGATCTCAAAGTTAATTTTCATGCTTTTTATTTCTTTAACTATCTCTTGTCCGATGGATCTGATTCTTTGCACATTCCACTTATTGTCCGTTTACTTTCCCTTAGTCATTTACCACATAATTCTTCCGGTTTCATTGAGAAATGGAAAAATACTGGTAAAAATATAACATCGAAAATTACAAGTTCATACTCTCAAAACAATATAAGGAAAATAAATTTATTAAAATATTAATTCAACCATGTATCAAGTATATACGTATAAAGAGACTGATAAATATATCAGATATACAGCATTATTTTAATCTAATATTGTATATTTATGTTTTCATAAATTGTATTTTCGATTGCATTTCCTAAATGGAAAAGCTATTAGCCAAAGATCGGAAAGTTTTACTACATTATAAAATTGAAATTTTATAAGTTTTAAGTTTTATAATCACAATGACTACAACAGAGAATTACTCTAAAAATCGATAAATAAGCTTCTATTTAGAGCAGAGATGCAATTTATTAAACAATTGATTCGATATATACTTCGTCGTAATTGTTTCATGGAATTAAATTACGTTTGTCTCGATAATCGTCTGATAATTGTTGTACTGTAATAATAACACTACAAAGTGTCGAGACGATAAATTGCACTGTAATAAAATTTCTTTTATTTTAAATTTATTTAATGGTAACTGTATGTAAAAATTTACTTGGATTTTAAATTTTTCAAAGTTTTATACAATTAAATTTATATTTCAACCTGCTCAGGCATTTTTCGGGTCAATTTAACCTCAGCCTTGTTTGGACTATGTTTTTTGGAAACTATCACGATTAGTTGCGTAGGCTATCGCGTATTTTCTCGTAAGCTATTTTTAAGTATGTGACAGACATTCGATAGTTTCAAAGTTTTTCCGCTTACTTTTTAGTTGTTTATATCAGCTTAAGGTCAAATTGACCTCATAGTATTGGTACTTTCAATGGGATAATCGTATTTTTTTTTATTTGAAGGCTCTGTGACATACAGGGCAAAGGGGCAGTCCACAAATTACGTAAGGGCGATTTCGGCCATTTTAGACCCCCACCGAAGAAAATATTACGGTTTCTTGTAATAAACCGTAATATTTTCTTTGATCCCTCCTCCCCTTCCCTATCATACGTAATATTTAGGCATGATTTTATAGAACGACTTTAACAAAAAAAAACCTTTTTATTTAACCCTAAAAACCTTAGTTTTACAATATAAAATTATTAATTAGTCAATTAATATGTACTATTATTTATAAAAAGACTTTAGGTGAAACTGCATATGAATTTGCCCCATGACTGTATTTGTTTGTTCATCTGTAATCTGAATTTACTCCGTTTACTTTGTTCTGCAAATATTAAAATTAATCGATATGAGTTAAATGGATTGAAACGTACTTTAGGTAATATTATTCTAAGACAGATTTTGGTCAAAAAATATTGAAAGACGAATTATTTGTGAAAAAAATATAAAAAATTTTTGTAAACATCAATTATAGAAACAAACAGGCACAACATTAATGTCATTTCGAATAATAATTTTAAAAAATAATAATAAAATATTGCACTTATTATAATCAATGAAAAAATATTGCCATTTGTTATCATATATTATTATAAAAAATTTATATTTTTAACCATTATTAAATGGCAAATGCTTGATTTTAAGGACAGGAATTAGTTTCATAACAAAAACTGTAAATGGTAATATATACTAACTAGCTGCAAAGACCGGCTTCGCTAGGTTTTTATTTGTTCGTACATTTGTATGTAATATAGTTTTTTTTATATATAAAAGACTGTTTTTCTAAGTAATCTGAAATCTAGTTGCAAGGACCCGCTTCGCTGGGTTTTTAAAAAGTAACGATAGTGAAGATTAAGATAATTACATTATAGCCAATCTTACCCGTTTTTACATAATGGAAAAATTAGATCCTCTGTTTCCAGACTAGAGACCTGGTCCCGATTTTATTTCTGAAATTCTCCTGTTCACGTCAAGTCAAACGAACTATTTTCAACGTTTTTGGAACGTTTACAATCGTTCTATAATCGAACCAATATTCGAATTTTATGTTCGAATTTAATTCGAACAAATTCGAACAAAACATTCGAAATAAAAAGCCACTTTCAACCACTTTGAGCTTCATATCTCCCGCACCCTAATAGCTATCGAGACGCAACCATCATAGTGCACGAATGGAGACTTGGGGCTACCACCACATACAAACACCATTCATGTGCGATGTGTAGTTTTTGTGGAAAAGTAAAATATATACTAATAATATAAAGAGGTGAAGTTTGTGACTTTGGACGTAGGAGGTAATCTCCGAAACTGCTCATCTGATTTCAAAAATTCCTTCACCAATGTTTATAATGGAACTTCAGGGTGGACATAGGCTGTATATTATTTCGTTAGACATTCATATAAATTAAAAGATATCATCTAGGATTAAGGCTTTTTATGTTTAACAGATGGCGCTCACTCAGCGAGTAGGACGACCTAAGTTTGTTTTTCTGTGAGGCATCATGCTTTTCTGTGAGGATAAACTAAAGCAGGTCATCTTCTATCTATCTATATAAATAAAATTGTAATGTTCGTTTGTTCCTACCGATTCCTTTGAAATTTTCACACAACGCTGCATTCGAATACGCACGTGTTTTTATATAATATACGTGTCGAAATTCCCCCCCACTGGGATGGAGATAGACAATATTAAAGCTTACGATGATAAACTCTGCTTCTATTATACTATTTTAAATGCGGTTTTTGTGTTTTTGATTGCGTTTTAATAGGGCACGTCGAGAGAATGTACACTAAGAAGGAATTTACGAGTCACTTAGATTTTACAAATACATGAGCCGTTCGCAGCCCGGCACACGTATTTGTAAAATTTAAGTGACCCGTACAACATGAAATTCATATAAAACGGAATTATGAACAGTGCTATAGGAGGGTCGACTGTATTACAAATTAGACTAAGAAAATTTAGCAATGAGTTGCATAACGGCTTCGTGTGGTAAGTTACGCAACACATTAATTAGTTATTTTTATTTAAGAAACACTGAAACAATTAGCATTACGTTGAGATTTTGTGTTGGAATTTCGTATGCAAAACAGGTCATTTTGAAAAAAAAAAATTTATCAGAAGTTATAAAGGACAACAACAATAATATTTTCATTAAATCTGACTGCACTGGCAATAATACATTCGACTTCTATTATATTTCCAACTGCTGTATTTCAATTACCAAAATTTCATAGAATCAATGACCAGTGTACAAAAATTAAAACGCTGATATAATTTTTTAAATTTTTACTTTAATCTCAAACATTAAACAAAATAGATCTGAAACACTTATCAACAAAATTTTCCCTTTTTTATTTTTAAATATTAGGTGTTGCTTACATCGTTAATATTTGAAAAAAAAATATTACTCTGTCAAATTTAACACGATTACGATATTTTTCCGAGATATTCCGTGCAAAAATACGTTTTATGTCATTTTACCGCAAATCCGAAATCAGCTGAATTTAAATTTTGAAATTTTACAAAATTAAATTCATTTTCACTCATTATTTATTTAATGTTATCGCTTACTTTATAGATATTTATTGTTTATGTATGTATAAATGTATGTGAAATAAATGTAGGTATTACAGTTATTATTATTCACTAAGCTCATAACATTCATTATGCATTGTTATGGTAGTTATTATAATTTCATTTTTTATGAGAACGTATTATCATATGTGTCCATAATGCAACTGTTTGATGTATTAATTAAGTAATTTGAAATTTGAATCGTTTATAAATAAATTTTATATTTTTCTAAATTTAGCTATCTTAAAACTTATATATGGATTACACATCATTCTACTATGATTATGAACACTTATATGTAACCCCTTAAGTAGCTTTAATTAATCAATTTATTATATTTTAAGGTATATATATATATTCTACATCACCGTTTTAACTGGTTTTTCCACAAAAAAATTGTTAATTTTCACTCCAAAGTTAGTAATAAAAAAGGACTTTTCACATTTAAAACGGTAATTCTATAGGTCTATATAGTTTGCAAAATATATCTGAAAAAGTGTATTAAATAATAAAAAATTCATGATTAATATTTTTCGTTTTCTAAACTGTACTACACCATATGTTATATATTGGAACTTTAATTAAGTTGAAATTTTTAAAAATTGCGGACAAATATATTACCAATTGTGTCTCTCTTAATTTCGAGAATGTACTTGAATAGATAAAAGATAAATTCAGATATTAAAACCGGTGACCAGAGGCCTGATTAACCATATATAAACTTTTAGTCAGAATCAGAAGTCGCATTATAATATTTCAAACATTTTCTCTTGGAAAGAGTCAGAGAAATGACCCTATTGTTAACAAAAAAGGTATCATGTACGGGAGCAAGACAATATTAAATTTAAGAGCACATAACAAAAACATGCACTTTGGTATTGTGACATCGTCACAATACCAAAGTGCATGTTTTCATAAATCGTTTATTCTGACGATGTCATTTATATCATCATTATTATCTTCATTATATTATCATCGTCATTATCATCATCATATCATCATCATTTATATCATAAAAGACAAATCATTTATTGTGACATCGTCACAATAAATGATTTGTCTTTTATATATTCGTTTCAAAATACAAAGAAAACACGAGAATCAGTTACTTAATTTTCGTACATATTAACGTAAAAGAAAATTGAAAAACAGCTTAAAGTTTTTGTGAACATTCACGAACTTTATTATATATAAATTCCCATTACAAACGATATCAAATTGAAAAGCACATTACGAAACGTACAATAATTATGTAAACGAATAACCTTATTTCCTAATTACATATATTTCAATATCCGAATTATCGTACGTATCAAAAATACAAATGTAACACTTATAAAGGTTTTTAATTTATTTCAGAAAATTTTAGGGTATTCAGAATGAATAATGGATGGTTTGATTGTGTGCTGAAGTTGTGCACTTCTAAAAGTGTTTAGTTTCGTTTTTCTTCGATATTATACTATGAATTAATGAAATACACTGATTTCAACAATTTTCTTTATTGTTCAACGTGCATAAATTATACTTTTATATTTAATAGTAGATATTTATGTGACCTGAGGGTCGGCACAATGTCACAATGCTGAGTCAGAATGACACCAGTATGTCAGAATTGCCATAGATCGCGATAGCAATCTCCTTCTTTAGCAAGCAGTTACGTATAGCAGGCGGACGGATCCGGATGGAGGCGACACGAGAGAAAACGCATTTAAGGAAGTGCACCAATTACAAATTAAACAATAACAATTATCCGTTTATTTAGCTAATTATACAAAGATTAATATTTAAAGTAAAGGTTACGTGTACGATTTAAAAAATACGCGTTCTACGTTAAGAGAGAGAGCTTACATCTAGATAAATTGTATAGATACCTTACAATGTCAGATTAATGAAGCTGACAGTTAGATGGAAAAGATACCATTTTTGCAGATGTTCTCTTCTTCACTAAATTATTTTAAAAGAGTTCTTTTTCTGAAGGAGTCACTTAAAATGAGTTAACTTATTCAAGGTGTTTACTCAAGATGGAAAAGAATCCAGGAGATATTTGTATGACGGGCAACTCGACAAGCCGAACTTCTAGCGACCACGACATTTGTCATTCGCCCTTCATTTTTTATTGGGGGGTTTCGTTTTTTCTATTGTTTTTTTAAAAAATGTTACAAGTCAATAGATAGATTTTGGTGAAAGTTCCGGATGACACATCCGAAAGATGTCTCGTTTTTTGAAGGAAGTGAATCCGGTGGAGAACACAATCATATTCTTCTGTCTTTTATTAATTGTTGAAAACAACATTTTTTTTTCTTTTTTTTCATATATATAATTTTCTTACGTTAATATGAAATTTAAACGTTAATTTTTTAATTAATATAAAAGTTTATAGTCGATAATAAAATCTGCACTCTCGCATTTAAGAATTTTCAGACATTTTGCATTTTTAGTTTGTAATGTCAAGTTTTTGATAATATCAATAGATTTTTGAGTAAATATACACTACATCAAGATAAATAAATTATTTTCATTTTTTCTACGTTATATTTAATATAATAATGAATATAACTGCTTTTTAGATATGCAGAATTTAAAAAAAAACATCTCAAAATTATTTGTGATGTTTTTTGATATAGCGAATTACTTAGTGATTACCTATCAAGCGAAACGTCACTGACTGACTATTTAGACATTAATGAGAGTTGTTGATTTTCATGGTTGATTCGTTTTCCCCGTTTTCCTGAAATGTTTCCATATTACATAAACATAATGGCCATTAGTAGTGGAAAATATTTTACTGTTTCTATGAAGAGGTTTACAAAATATAAGCTGTCAGAAGATGAAGCAAGTAAACGTATATCTTACGATGTACGGAAATACACAGTTATATGTAACACGACTACATGCACAAAGAGAGGGGAGACACGTGCTACACAGGGACGTAGCAAACTAGAACAAAGAAGATGACCTTTGACCAAAGCATGTGACACTAGCCAACTAGCGCCGTCTAGTACAAAACATGTCTTCTTAACCTAGCACACAGGGATTACATATTTGCTTTCTTTCACTCCCTCTATCACTGTGTGCTACATACATAACAAAGATAAACTACTTTAATTTAATCTTAACATTTTTACGAATTTATCAAATTTAGTTCCTGTTAGCGATTTCGTTACTCATATCCCTTTTTCATGGCGGTTGGTCATGCCTCTCTATCGTCTCGATTTAACACTTCAGATACGTGTTCAGGGTCTGGAATTTTGTCTTTAACAACTTGATAAACTTTTCTCGGTCTTCCGCGTTCTCCAGTTCTCTGAATTTTTGGACGACCTCGTTTTCGTTGGCCCATGCGACTTTCCTCTAGAATTTCTCGTCGTTCTTCTTCTGGATATTCGTCCACATTAGATTCATTATCGGACTCTTCATCTAGTTTTGTATCGTCCTCATTGTTCATCTCTGTCGTCTGACTTAGCGGCATTATATACATGTCTTTTGGTGTTTCATCAGCAAAATCTGGCTCAGTGGAGATACTCTTCAGAAAAGTGTTACTTGTGTGGATTGTTTCAACAAATCTCACGTCACGTGCTATGATGACAGTCTTAGTGCCTGGTTTCCAGAGTCGATACGCTTTTGACTCATTCGAGTATCCCACCAACACGTACTCATCACCTTTCGGATAAAATTTTCCTCGTTTTCGAGTCTTGTCCAGCACTATAGATTTACTTCCGATAATTTTAAAGAAACCAACATAAGGTTTACGCTTGAACCATAGCTCATTCGGTGTTTTTCCATCGAGGGCTTTTGTTGCACTTCTATTTCGTAGAAATGTGGCAGTATTAATTGCTTCTGCCCATAGTGACTGAGGTAGACTTGCTTGCAACATTATACACCTTGCCATTTCGACAAGTGTTCGATTTGCACGTTCCGCTACACCATTTTGTTGTGGGGTGTATTGGACACTTAGTTGTCGTACGATTCCTTCTTCTTCGAGAAAGTTGTTAAATTCGTTCGATAAATATTCTCTACCGTTATCCGTACGTAGCTTTTTGATTCGATGACCTGTTTGTTTTTCGACTCTTTGCTTATAAGATTTAAACGCTTTGAAAATGTCTGAGCGACTTTTTAGCATTACAGTTTCCATATAGCGTGTACAGTCATCAATAAACGTTGCAAAGTATCTTGCACCTCCTAATGAGACGGTTTTCATCGGGCCACATATATCGGAATGCACTAAACCCAAAATCTCTTTCTCTCGATGATGCGACTTCTTAAATGGTTGAACATGTATTTTAGATCTAAGGCATATTTCACAGTTTAATTCTCTTGCTTTCGTTGAAAGGTCCATACCTTCGACTAGTTGTTCCATTTTCATTTTTCTTAGGTCGTTAATGTTTATGTGCCCATATCTTTGGTGCCACTTTAATAGGTTTTCGTCAGCAGTTTCTGCCGATAACATCGTTTGGTCTTCCAATTCATTGACAACATATAGATTATCACGTTTCGTAGCTGTTAACATCGTAGTACCATCTTTACGTTTGATGATTGCATAATTTTCCTTAAATACAACAATGTATCCTTTGTCAGTGACACTTGCTACCGATAAAAGGTTGTGGCGCAATTCCGGTACATATAATACGTTTTGTAGTTTTACGGAACTTATTGCTCGTTGATTTATTTTCAAGCTGAGATTCACATCACCTATACCAACTGCTTGCACATAATTCTCTGTGGCAGTATAAACTTTAGACTGTTTAATTTGATCTAGAGTTAAGAATTTGTATTGGTCGTTACACATATGTCTTGTCGCACCACTGTCTAAATACCACTTTTTCGATCCGTTTGTGAATTCCACGTTGCATGCGATTGTAGTAAGAGCACCACTAGTAACTTTCACATCTGTGTGTTTTGTTTTCGATCTACAATTTTTACTGATATGTCCAGTTTTACCGCAGCTGTAGCATCTTCCGTCGAATCTTTGGCTTCTAAATCTTGTATTATTTTCCCTCGAGTTCGTTCGTGACTGCTTTACACGGTCGGACTTTCCCTTTGAAAGCAATGCGTCACTTCTCTCGTTCTCAGTTAGCTTCGTAACACGCTCCCTCTGTCTTGCTTCCTCCTCCTTTAATTTCGCTTTGAGGTTTTCGAGCGACGGTATGTCATCACGTGACTCGATGGCTACGCTAAAATTTTCATATTCATCTGGCAGTGATCCGAGAAGCATAATCGATAGTAATTCTTCTGGGATTTCTATTCCAGCTTCCTTCAGTTGATCAGCTTTACTCGTAAACTCGTTTACGTACTGCGTAATCGTCACATTCTGTCCTTTTTCCATTCGTAGTAACTGTTTGTACAACGTTGCCTTTCTAACAGGACCCCGTGACTGGAATATTGCCTTAAGTCCGTCCCACGCTTCTTTAGACGTTTCGGCGTTTCTCACGTGGTTCAACTGCCCAAGACAAAGGCTTAGATTTATCAGCGCCAATGCCTTTGCGTCTTGCTTGATCCATTCCTCTGGATTTCTTTCTGGTTTTATTTCAGTACCGTCAACGTATTTCCACAGGTCATTATATACGAGAACGCTTCTCATCTGTATTTTCCAAAGTTCGTAATTGTCCTCGTTCAACTTCTCAATATTTGAAAATCCACTAGGACCCGCCATATCGAATTAGATAATAGATCCGTTTACTTACTTCTTATATTAAATATTCTTTCCTTGTAAGCAGTCCTGGGCCCATAACCTGTCAGAAGATGAAGCAAGTAAACGTATATCTTACGATGTACGGAAATACACAGTTATATGTAACACGACTACATGCACAAAGAGAGGGGAGACACGTGCTACACAGGGACGTAGCAAACTAGAACAAAGAAGATGACCTTTGACCAAAGCATGTGACACTAGCCAACTAGCGCCGTCTAGTACAAAACATGTCTTCTTAACCTAGCACACAGGGATTACATATTTGCTTTCTTTCATAAGCTATCGAAAATTACAGACATTACCGAAAACGCTGTAATTTTTATTCTTTCAATTATCATTCAGCATTGCTAACGTTCCCAGAAAAAATACTGATTGGTCTAAAAAGCTCAAATTTTATAATTAATTTTTTTTGTTATCAGAGAGATTTTTTTACATGTCAGATATTTTTGTTTGGATTTTGATATTTTTTACACGTCACAAAATTTCGAAGTTTTATATTTTAAAGTGATGTTTGTGAATTAGAAAAACTACATAAATTTATATTCTCGAACATTAAATTCACGGAAGAAAACCCTTTGACCGTAAAAATCTTTAAATCCTTTTACTATTCACAAATATATATATCGGTTAGTGCTATAGCAGTGAGTGTACTTGTATTTGATAATTTTTTCCGAAAAAAGGACCTTAATAAAAATTTTGATTTGTTCATTCGAAGAAAAACTAAATTATTGAAATTTTGAAAAATAACTGACATAAATTTTAATTGACGTCTGTTTCTCTGTCTGTTTCTCCTTAATCTCTAGAACGGAGTTATAATAGATAGATGAAAGTAAAGATTAGATATGGAAAGCAGGAAACTTCCATTAAGTGTATACGAACTCGTTAACAGAAAATGCGTGATGTACAGAGGCAAGTAACTATTAAAATTGAAAGCATTGTGACGAAAAACTGCAGATCGTCATTGTGACAATGTAAACAATAATTAATTGTTAGTTTCATATTTTTCTTATTTAACTTCTTTTTAAACGCGTGGTTTATATATTTATTTATAGTGTGCAGCTAACATTCTAGTTTTGTATTATTCAGTAAGAGTTTCTTTTTCATTTTCATCATTTAATAGTATATTTTATTCCGATTTTTTAGCTTACATACATTTTTTTTTTAAATTTTATATAGTTTTAAAAGAATTTTAATTCTTTTTGTCATCTTCAAACATTCTTTTATCTATATCTATTCATTTCATTTAACAATTGACGTTCATTAAATATTTTCATACGTTCTCTTATTTCCCTTTTTACTCAGATATCGGAAATATCTAACAATTCAATTGTCACCCGTTTAAATGTATCACATCTATTTTCTAACGTTCATGTAATGTTATGTTCATTGCAATTATACGTATGTTTAAATTAGAAACCTAAAACTTATATTTTCAACTAGATTGATAAACAATAAAAGGAACTGGTGAGGAACATAGAATGCAAAATGCATAATCTTCATAATAAACGAAGCCTGTCTAATCTACCTTTGTAGTGTTCCTGTTTGATTAATTCAATTCGGGATTTTTTTTACTTATTTCTGACAAAAACTCAACCTCAGTTGTCAACTATAAAAGTGAGTTTTAAGGTAGTAGAAAAAATTTAAACGAATTATGAGAGAAATTCATATCTCGTTTTATTCTGAGCGTATAACGTTTAAAATTTCATTATATATTGGAATTTTCAATAACAGATACTTTTAAAAAAACGTTTGTTTTATGTCTTTATCATTTGCCATTGTACAGATATCTCATTGTAGTCAGTAAATAAAATTATTTTTTAATTATTTAAACTATATTTTAAACAATTTTGAAAGTAGTTTCAATCCAGATAATATTTAATTTAAAAAATTGAGCATACGCAAATTTGCATAATAAAGAAAAATTTATCCGTGAGATCTGTTGGTATATTTTATTAAGATTTTCAGAATCAGACAATTCTAGTGTAATTCAGATTCTATATTATAATTTGTAGAATAAATAAACAAGACGAAATAAATTTGCAAGAAAATACATTTTATTTAATTCACATCAAGAAAAAGAAAACAGTTTATTTGTATTCAGATTTTACTTCTGTTTCGGGAAACCTAAAATAACAGAAATAAAAATGTGTTATTTATACACCTGTATACAAATAAAATACTTTTAATTAAATTATGTAATTCCATATTAAGTTTAATGAAATACTGTAATTTCACATTTATAATAATTTAATATGTTGTATTCGGTAATCAATTATCATATAAAAATTTCATGAAACGATTAACACGGTACATAAAAATAAGTTTTTTTTATAAGAAAGTTTTCTTACCATGGTCTCATTTTCTTCCTTGTTTAGGTTGTTGTTGTTGTTGTTGCTGTAATATATAATTCAACGTAAGATTATTTTACGTATATAATATATTTTTTTATTCAAAATACTTCATAATTTGTTAATAAAGGTTTACTCATTGAAATTTCAATGAGAAAAATATCGAAGTAATTAAGGATAAAGCATAAACATTTTATAAGTATACCACTACTCTTAGAAATAGAAATTGATTGTGAATAAGAAAAGAAATGCTTAATCAGAATTATGTCTAAACGCTGACGAGTTGTTCAAACTAAAAATACTTCAAACTTAATCACATATCATATTGACAAAACTATGAATTCAAAATAATTAGCAAAAAGTTAATAAAATAATAAAATATCTTAACACTGGAGCCAAGGAAGATCGTTCGATAAACGCTATTGATCAAAAATTCGATCTGTAGTTTTATTTCACGATTTCTACACAGACATTTGGTAAGCCAAATGCATTTGGCTTACCAAATGTCCAATCGAAATCCAATCACAGTTCTGAATATGAGGATTACATTTCCTGAAAAACTTAGTACCCAAACTAACTACTATGGCATTTATGGGGAAAAAAGTCGTATGATATGAATTTTTTGCAAATTTTGGTTGTGATGATTCATAAATTTGCGAGACTACATGCCAGATGTAAAATGATGACTTGTAGCCTAAATAAAGAAAAAAAAACAAAAGAAACGCCAGCCTTGTCAATTGGATGCACATTTGGATTGTCGATAGACCACTTGCCAGATGGTGGACTACTGGCCATAAACAAGTGGGTCGAATATCAGAAGACGTAAATGTAAGCTGCACTCTTATCGGAAAAATCGGACTAGGGTGAAAGCTGTTCGCGCAACGAAGGTTTCTGATTGGTCGGACGATTCCGTCCAAAAAATCTTTCAGTTGCGGAGCGAACGGGAGAGGGGATAGAAGGGCAAGAGTCTGGTAACACGAAAGTCTTAAACACTTGGGAAGCCCGTTAAGTGTAGAGAAAGCATTTTCCTCTGATAACTATTTCAGGGATAAGTAAGTGCGGAGACTGGATGAACCGTGCAGTTGAGTCACTTCACAGGATGACTAAGGTCCTCCAGAGTTTAATAGTTCCTGGAAACCAATCTAGTACGTGAGAATGACGCTTTGTGTATCCTGTATTTACTGTGTTTTTCAACTTGTATATTATATATGTATATAATATATATACACACACGTAGGCCTCCTACAACGCGGTAGATACGTTTCTTGAAAATACCGCGTATTGGGAAATCGCGTTATAGGAGACACCAGCTTAATACAAAAACAGGGATTCGGTTCTAAAAAAAATCGGTTTTTGAATGGCGTTTTTTGAATTTTTTTAACCAGCCATTGCTAGCCACGAATTTAACGCTGATTTCATCAACTGACGACTGTCCCATTTGTTTTAAATAATTAAATATTTTTAAGGCTTTGTGTTTAAGTGCAGTTTTATTTAAAGGCAACAGTTTCATGTTCGTATCTTCTACCCATAATATTAGCGCTTGTTCCATTTTTTTTTTCATTATGCTCTGGGACGAGCAACATTTCTCGCAAGAACAGATGATCCGGATGCGACCAAATTCCTAATATTTTCTCTGGATTGCTTAATCGATCGAACAGTCGACTCACTCAAATTAAAACGCCTACCAATGTTAACTATCCGCTCTTGATTTTTAATTCGTTCCAAAATTTCTATCTTTGTTTGAAAAGTTATAAATTTTCTTTTTAACGACGGTCCTTTTTTTTCATTCGACATTGTTATGGCTAAAATTTTTTCAATAAGTTTTGTGGACAGTAAAAATTGCAAAAAATAACTTCCCTTCACTATGTTAAAAACATACACCCAATAGAGGTTTATACTGTATTTTGGACTATTTTTGCGGTCACAAATTATTGAAAGAATATAAATGATCGAAAATTTACTGATATATTTGAGAGTTTACGGCAACTGATGCACTCTGTGTAGAAACTGGTCTTCCCTGAAACATTGAAGGGAATAACACGCCATCTTCGACAAACAGCTGTTTTCAAGGACATGTAGCTCTGTATACCGAAATGCGGCTCGTATCACGTGATCCGATGCGAATTTTCTGTTATGAAAAAGATAATTCGTTTCTGAATATCGTAAAAGTTCCGCGTTGTAAGAAAATTTCCGCATTTTTCCATCCGCGTTAGAGCGAAAACGCGTTGTAAATATACTGCGTTGTAGGAGGAGGCCTACCTATATATATTGTAAATAAATTGTAAATATTGTCTATCTTGAGTATGGAGGTGTGCTTTCAACAAACTGGATCAACTATTCGAATCGTGATAAATACGGCAAACCAACTCAACAAGACGAAGTTTGGAGAAGAAATTTACTTTCTTAAATCATTTAATAATTTCAAGAGCAGAAAATAAACGCTCTACTATAACTTAATTTGAGAGCAATGCTGCGACGAGCAATGCTGCGACAGTCAATGCTGCACATTGGATAATGTCTAGATAGTGCACCATCGCCTTTTTCACATCCAAATTTTAAAAAGATTCAAAGTGATTTAATGACTTCCATTTTTATGAAGTTATCTACCAAGTATCTGTTTCACATAAACACTTTCGAAAATTCATTTTTAAGTGTTATTGGTATTAAGTAATAATATAAAAGTATTACATTAGTGGTGTAGAGAAACTCCTATTAATGCTAGCGCATGCTGTTATAACTTTTCTAGCTTAAATCTATTGATAAAAAACGGTAGACATCTAACATATGTTTAACAATAAACAGCATTTATAATATTTTGCAAAATATTTTGTAGAGTACTTCAAGGAGTAAACACGAAAACACTGAAAAACAAACGCATAACTCGCAACAATTATACTGCTTAAAAGCATATAACGAATATAGATGATAAGTTCTTCATTTCTCTTAAAAACCATAACATTTTTTACAAAATTATTTTATGTTTGCAGTTTTATTGTCATTTTTTATACAATTAAAATTAAATTTATATAAAAATTAACATTTATTATTAAATTAACTTACCCGGTTCGACAACTAGATGTTGAATATAATAATATATCAATTTATATTTTAAAAGTTTAATTTAAAGTGTACATTTTTCTAGTATAATCAACATTTAATTAAAAAAAATTTTTAACAAAACACAATAAAGATAAAAATAATTTGTTTATGGTGTGAAAAAAAACTAGTATTAACGCTCTTGCGTGGTATCTGACGTATTCTAAATTTGTTGATTAGAAACAGAAAACATTTAACGTGTTTTATAATAATATAAAGCACGCTTTTGAGTGCAAAATACTTTGAAGAGTATGCAAAGGAAAAAATACGAAAACAATAAATAGCAAACGTGTAACTCATTACAATTATAATGTTTGAAGACAATTAACGAAAATAGATATTAAGTTTTTCATTTTTTATCAAGTCAAATACATTCCTACAAACATATTTAGTATTTACTGTTTTATAATTATTTCTTTTTAAAAATAAATATTAATCTCACATAAAAAATAGACTATTACTATTAAATTAACTTACCCCACTAAGTAACTATATAATCAATGTAACAATATTTTAGTTTATATCTTCGAAATTAAATTTATATTGTAAATTTGTTTAATATAATTAATAAATAATTTTAAAAACACATTTTAATTTATATATAATTTAAATATTATCAAGTAACGTTGAACTTCAAATATGCTTATTAATCCTCATGAAATATGTGAATATGTGCAAGAACGAAAACAAAAGTAATTATCTAATGAAAAAATGTAATTATAATTATATTTATAAAATTAAAAAACTGTAAAATATATGCATTTTTCTTTTAAACTTGTATTTAATAGGTTCTATAAAACAAATTGAATAAAACACCTAGAAACAGAATCGTAAAATCAATTTCAGAATATTTATCAATTGTTAAAATATAAAATATTTTAATTATTTGAAATAACCAGTTTTATCATAATTTCGTTTGTTTATAATAAAAAGGTTTAAGAATTTTGCACATTTTTTTACAAATTATCAATTTTTTTTTATTTTGTTTGAAATACAGGCAAATTTTAAATTATTATTGTAGGTGCACTGTACATTGTACTTTGATGTTAAACGTAATTGATATTTCTAATAAACATCTGTGCGTTAAAAAATGTACATGTTTTCATATTTCTGAATCTCTCAGTTATTTGACTTCACATCTCTGTATAATAAAAGCCAAGCCAAAAGGTTTAAGAATTTTGCACATTTTTTTACAAATTATCAATTTTTTTTTATTTTGTTTGAAATACAGGCAAATTTTAAATTATTATTGTAGGTGCACTGTACATTGTACTTTGATGTTAAACGTAATTGATATTTCTAATAAACATCTGTGCGTTAAAAAATGTACATGTTTTCATATTTCTGAATCTCTCAGTTATTTGACTTCACATCTCTGTATAATAAAAGCCAAGCCAAGATTAAAGTTAATAAACATTTCTCAACAACAAAAAGTGCATTAGTAGTTTATTCAACCTATATTTTATATTATATTTTTGAGGTGAAACATCAGCGACGCCGCTTCTATGAAGTGCACAGAGTTCTGTTATCAAAAATCCGTTCAATCTATTTTTATTACTATTTGCCATTTTCCATTGACTACCACAAGAAATCAGAAAATTAAATAAAAATGCGAAATAAATATTTTGTCTTCGAGATGTAAGATCGTTTTTCGAGCGCAAGAGACTAAACTATCACAGGAATCGCGCGACTTCGTTATACGATGATTTTCGGTCGCTAGCCTGTCTACCATGAATTTTCCTGTGAAATTCGGATCGTTGTCAAAATTTAACGCGTCGAGTTTAAACTTTACCATTTTTAGTAATTGCAACGAGTAATCCAAAAATGTAAGAAGAATCCGTGCAAATGTAAAAAAAATACGGTCCAAAATTTCGCCTTCGACATACGAAGGTACTATGGAATTTCGATAAGGAAGAGCATTGTGTGTGCATTACGAAAAATATGCACGTAAAGCAAACGATACACAAAAACAAAGCAATCGATGTCGATTGCTGTGTTCTTAGATCGCCTCTTCTGCTCCTAACAATCGCAGGGATCACTTCTTTCTTTTCGGCTCACCCTCAATTCTATCGCGATTCCACGAAGTCGCGCGACGCCCTAGTATTATAATTAAAAAATAAATAATGCTTATATAAATGTTTAAATAAATTACACATACCCCACTGAATGCCTAGAATAAAAGTAATATAGTTACTTATATTTTATGATGAATTGTTAATATAAAAAATCCAATATTAATACAAGTAATCTTTATCTTATTTAAACTTAGTATATTTATAAAATGTCCGTTATGTTCTTCAAATTATAAAATTTTAACTTAAACGAAAAATATAAACCTGATTAACGATTATCATTCAGTACAAAAGTAATATTAGAATGAATCTTGGTATTCATTATAAAATTGCATTAAATAAACTGCATGTCGTATTGCTTTTAAATTATTGTCGTGAGAAGAAACAACGAATGAGTTCGACTGAAGATTGATGGCCAAGTTGAAAAAACAGATCTTTCTAGCATCAACAAAGTAAAGGCAAAAATAAAAAGCATAAACAATACAATACGCAGGAGTATGTGTATAAAGCAATAACTGTAAAAACAATAGTCTATGTAATAAGTTATAGCATTACGACTAGTAAGCCCTTTAAGACAACCAAAATTATTCTTTTAATCACTATATCAGTGTATTTCTATTAATAGGACTTATCATACTGGTGTATAAGATTGCAGCCTCACAGTTACACTGATTAAAATTGTTTTATTTTCAATTTTAATCAGTTAATCATTAAAATTGTTTTATTTTCAATTACCTGTAATTGAAAATAAAACAATTTTAATCAGTGTAACTGTGAGGCTGCAATCTTATACACCAGTATGATAAGTCCTATTAATAGAAATACACTGATATAGTGATTAAAAGAATAATTTTGATTAAATTAAGGACATAGATGCATATTAATTAACCTTTAAGACAACGTTTTGTTTTAAAAATAATTTAATGCTTTATATACATTAATATCATACATGTTTGCAGATATGTTAATTAATCTTTTCCATTCGAGCTACCTAAAAATATTAATATGAGGTTATCTTTCATTATGAAATAGTGCATTATAATCTTTTATTATATAGATCTTTCATAAATGTGTATGACATTTAGAAATCCTTTCAACACTATATGTTTACAAATAAATGCAATAACTTACTGAAATCTAAAGTTACAAACACTTTACATATCATTAAAACTGATGTTTTTTTCGCGAAGACATCCAGCGAAGAATTAAATCATGGTTAAAACATATGTATAATTTTTCGACAATACATTGAATAATTCATTTAATCTAAGTTTATAATACATTATTACGCGTGATAAAAGTAAATAATAAATCTAGGAATTTTTCTATTATAGAAGAAATTACAAAAATAATTACCTGAAAATTTTGTTTGAAAAACTCTCAATAATTTCGTGTATTTATAATTTCAACAATTCAAAAATTTAATGTTTACAAATTATTAATGAAAATCATAAGAACATTATCTGATATGTGTAACAGTCACTTTATTTCAAATTAATTTTAGTTATTTTTTTGTCATTCTACCGTTAATTTTTTCTACCCACAATGAAAATAAAGGGCTCATGAGAATTGAAAGAATATTGTTAGATATATGAACAGGTCAACAACCAAACTAACATTTCTCACAGTGTTTTCAATGATGTGTTTTTTGATGGAGTCAGTCATCTCCCAAGCATCATTTAAATAACAAACATGTAAGCATTCGATATTCTCATTTTCTCCGTGTTATTTGTACTAATTAATAATACAAAAGTGTTACATTAATTGTGTAGAGAAACTTGTATTAACTGAAGCTCATGCTTTCATGACCTTTTTAGTTCAAATCTGTTGATTAAAAACAATAGAAATTTAACGTATGTTTAACAATAAACAACACTTCTGTGTGCAAAATAATTTGTATAGTACTTGAAGGAGTAAACACGAAAACAATGGAAAACAAACACGTAACTCACAACAATTATACTATTTAATAACAATTAACGAAAACATATTCTATGTTTTTCATTTCTGATCAGGACAAATACATTTCGACAAACGGACTTATCATTTACAAAAGTTATTATTCTTTTCAATAAAACTATTTATTAAATTCACATACAAATGAAGTTAAGCGAGTAGCTGCCTAAATTAATATAATGACATGTAAGTTAATATTTCGAAGTTGACTTTATATTATGCGTTGTATGGTATGTTAAAATAATAAATGAGAATTTAATTTAAAAACACGTAAATTTACTGCAATTCTAAGTTTTTATAATTGAGTTTAAACGTAGGGGAGAGCAGGGCTAAAAGTTCCCGTGGTAAGTTGTTCCGATTGAAATAGCTTCATAAGGAAAAATAATAATAATAATTAGTAAATACGTCATGAAATCGAATGTTTCTGCGCATCGACGGCAGCCATCTTAGTTAGGCCAGTAACGTCCAGTACATTGGAAAAGGAGCCTGTACGTCGCTGATCCACGTAAGTAAATATTTTCGTGTTTGATATTTTTGGTATATCTGGCGAATTTAAATAATTAGCGATTAGTTGTTTGGTATTTTTATTCAAAAATATATATGGTATCTTGATATAAACGCTAAAACCGTGTATGTCTCGTAACCTAATCTAGTAGTTGCTGTTTTGAACCCATGTGTTATTGGGGCTAGATGTTCCCTTCTTTGGGGGTATGTTGTGACCTTGGAACAACTTGCCCCAGTTCATCTGTACTGGCAATGCAGTAAAAATACAGTAATATTTTTTTTTTCCTTTTACAGTATGCGGACTTATATTCGAAAAACAACACGAGGTTCTGTATCTCAGGAGTTGATGCAAAGAGCTGCAGATGCAGTTATTAAAGATGGTAAAAAAATAAAAACTGTTGCCAGAGAATTAGATATTTGTCATATGACGTTATACAGATTTGTAAAGAAGTTGAAATCTGGAGTAGAAAACGCTGTGGTTGGCTACAAAAAAGTAAGATTGGTCTTTAGTGAAGAACAGGAAAACAAGTTAGCAGAATATTTGTTAAAATGTGCAACAATTTTCTTTGGTCTTCTACCA
>NW_019386174.1:0-802 GCF_000671375.1 Centruroides sculpturatus | reverse complement strand
GCGTTGAATTTTCATCGATGTTAAGCCTAACAAAAATTTTTTAAAATAATAATCGTCGCTATTGTATCGTTAAAAATTAGAAAATTAAGCTTCGTTTAAATACTGGCTCCCTTTGATGGTCGAATGAGTGTTGCCAGCTAAAACACGTAAAAATAATATTAAAGTAGCCAAGACATAGCCAAATATTGTAGCGCCACATCACTAGCGGACATTTGAAATTTGCGGACTAGGACGGTTAACCGAGGGGTCGGTTGATCGGGGGCGGATAATCGAGGTTCTACTGTATGTTTAATAATGAAAACAGATGTAAATGTCTAGTAATGTATATTTAATTAGAATTATATATGAAAAACAAATTAAAATGCTGTAAAATTTGAGTATTATTATATTATATTTGTAAGAAATCAATTCTATAAAACAAAGAAACGGAGAAATAGAATAAAACGTTTAAAAACAAAATCATGAAATAAGTTTCTAAATATTTATGAATTAATGAAATATAACACTTTTGCAATTATTTGAAACTGGCAGATAGGCCTGGCGTTGCTCAGGCAAAAAGTAACGATAGTGAAGATTACTATTATTACGTTATAGTCAATCTTACCCATTTTTAAAAAATGCAAGAATTAGGTCCCCCTGATTTTAGACTAATTACAGAATTTTTAGATGGGTCTAAAATTATGTTCGATTTCCCGCAAAAACTAAAAAAACCGCATCTGCATTTTGCACGTCGCTTTCTTTTAGCAATTCCATTGTTACATAACACTTCCATTGTTGACATGTCCATTGTTGAAACTTCTAT
>NW_019386173.1:110810-143068 GCF_000671375.1 Centruroides sculpturatus | reverse complement strand
GTTGTACGAGTCACTTAGATTTTACAAATACGTGTGCCGGGCTGTGAACGGCTCACGTATTTGTAAAATCTAAGTGACTCATACAACATGGAATTCATATAAAACGGAATTATCAACAGTGTTATAGGGGGGTCGACTGGTAAATATCTTTCTGGACAGCAGGGACCGATACAGAAATTTGCAAGGTTGGCATCTGCCCAAGGAGTAAATTACTAGGGACAGCTAAATTGGGCAAAGAAAACAAAAATAATAAGTCAACCTAATCGATTATTTATTGAAAACAATTAAGTTATTAGATGTGTGAGGTCCGGGCCCTCGGGTCTATCGACTATGTCTAATTTTCTATAATTAAAAACGAATGAGAAATAACTATCTTGGCCAGGTTGGCATAATTCCTCTGTTTGTTCCCTGCTAGATAGCGTTGAATTGCGATACTTTAATTAATTAAGATCACTCGGTAATTTACAAAGATGATGCAAAATTATAAATAGATTTGTAAAGATTTCGTGAGTGGTTATTACACCACCAAGAGTGTTTTATAAAATAACAATAATTCTTATTATTTTTTTGTTGTTTGATACGCTATTTCATGCAATTACCCAATTAAAGTTATTGCCCACATTACGCATATAAATCATTCGTTAATTCGTTACCCATAATAACTTCAATTTTGATTATACAATACATTATAAAGTACTTACCTTTCGCTTAATAATTCTGAAAAAAGTAGTTTAATTCACTCGTCATTTCCTTATATCTTCATATAAAACAAAACCCAAACTAACTATCAATAAAGATAACTATATCTCGGTTTAATAATTGATTTTAAGTAATGGCGTTAGATAAGTGATTCATATATCAAAACAAAAAAAATTACAATTGTATTCTTTACAAAGCTAATTTTATTTTTAAATTTTAATAACAGAAAAAAAAATAAAAATTCTTGATAGGCACATTATCGGTATGGCATATGCATGCATCTTGAATACCGTAAATATTCAAGTGATGAAAATGGCAGAATGGACAACACCATTGAACATTCGTAGCTCATTATGAACAGCTGGACACGTGGTTTTCTCTGGGTTTTTTTCATGTGTGTAATAACAAATAGGGACAAGTTCCTTTACTGTATCCCATTAAATTAACGACCAATTATTCAGATGATAAGAGGAGTCACTTTTAGATGGAACGGACTCAACCATGGATTAATCAATACACATCAGCTGTTTTTATAACATTAATGTGGATGTACAACCCGTGGGACATGCAACAAACAGTGATGGTTTCTTGAAGAATTAATGGTGCATCTACTGTAATCTGCAGGTACAGGTATCTGCAAATTAGACACGATGCTAGGAGCGCAAGAGTTTGGAGGGATAAAGAAATAATAAAGTAATAATAATAACAATAACAATAAAATAACGAAAATAATTTCATGTAGAAACAACGCATAACAGAATTCGTGCAACTTAAAGCAGAAGTTGTGACAAAATACACGAATATATTTTGTTTAAACAGAGGTGCATGACAAGTTTTCAGTAACAGCACCTTTTTCTTTTTCGATATTTAAAAATCGGTGAAAATACAATTATCACATAATTAAAATTATAAACGGATTCACAAAATGCAACAGTTTCGGGTGGTGTCTTTATAGTATGGCCTAGCGGCGCTATAATTCTAAATTCGCCAATGTATAGTGCACATGCCTATTTATTCAGTTTTTCAATAATACTATTGGACATTTTAATTGAATCAGATGAACAACTTCATATGATGTAGAGTATTAATTAGTGTACAATTTGCAGATATTTTATGTTATGCGATACAAAATACAATCGATAAATCAGGTTAAGGCATCAGTCTACTTGTCTGGGGCACCGTGGCCCACTATCCCGCTGGTATATGGTGGACCGTGTCGAACCCATGAGGAGCCGCGGCGCTCGCAGACTATGAGAAAGGGGGTTACAAGCTATAAAAAAGGGCAACTTATATTATAAAATATTATAACTTTGCATTGAAAACAAGTAACGGGAAGTTCATCAACATACGGTGAAGTTGCATGGGTCAATGGACAAATATCGTTTATTAATAAAAAATAAAAGGAAATAAATTAAAAACATACAATTAATATGTATTCATTTATGACTCTTTACAGTGGGAAATATCATATCTAAGGTACGATTAAAATAATAAAAAAAAAACAGTTTATTGTGAAATTTCAAATACCGATAAGATTATCATTGAAATGATTTGTTTTGGTTTCATTTATAAAAATATTTAAAGCCATGACAACTAAATCTCTGCTAAAAGAATCAGTATTTTCATCATATTTTTTACGTGGCACTGCATATGTTCCTAAAGAAAAACTGATGAGTCCTAAAAGCTCAAATTTTAAAATGTCAATGAAACTTTGAGTCGATAGGTGAAAGTTCACTGGGTTTTTCTGTAGAGCAATTTTATCGCTTTTTTCACGCTCCTAAGAAAAAATGTGCATCGAAACAAATAGATGTTATTCAACGTGTTCTTCAGAACGGGCCAGCTATATAGAGTTTTCCGGGTTTTCTTTACGTTACTAACACCTAAATATGAGCCAATTTTCCAACCAATACTCCCGAGAGACATTCTCCCTCGACAAATCGCCCACGTGTCGCGTTTACGTATAGGACTAAAATCAAAACTAAAAGCAATCTATGCCAATTGCTTTGTTCTTGTGTTCTGTTCTTCTTTTTTGTGTTTTTTTTTGTCTACTTTCTGTCTATCGCTCATTCGTTGTTGCCTAGTTGATAGGGTCCGTACTAAAATAGCACGGACATTGTCACTGTGATCCAATTTTATATCGAAAACTAAAGCATGGACACCTGTTTTCCATATTTACATTTACTACATTTCTGGATTCTTACTATGGTTCTTGTTGAATGGTTGCGGCCGACGTTTTCATCGCAAAAACGTGTACGTCGGACGTTCAGCTCCGCCTTCCTGTAAGCCTAGAAGTTTGACAATGGCGTTTGATACGTCGAGCATGACTCCACTGACATTCCAAACGCCATTGTCAAACTTCTAGGCTTACAGAAAGGCGGCGATGGACGTCTGACGTACACGTTTTTGCGTTTAAAACTTCGGCCTCAACCTCGCTATTACTTGTTGCTTTTCCATCCCTTTTACATTACATATGTTCAGGTTCGTCTTCTAGGTCGCGCACTATGTCCGCTTTGTTAATCACTATATCTTCTTTAAATATATGCATAGGGACTGCCGGATGGCAGAGTGGTCACGGTGACAACCTACTGCTTTAGGTGATCCCGGGCTCGAATGCGAACGCGTCGCTAAATCCCCAGAAAATTTTCAGGGAATGATCCATCCGAATTTGTCAGGCCTTGTTGTTAACCACCCAGCCGCCCCATTATGGGCTTGGCCGAACCTATAATGGGTCTGCTAAAAGAAATCCTCTTAGTGCCCACAGGGTTGTGGAAAGAGTTTAAAAAAAGTTATATGTATAGGTTTTTTGTGATATAAAACTTTTTAAAAGCATTTATTTCATTAAAAATAAAAAGAAACAACAATAATTTAACCAGATAATTTATTTAATGAATAAGAATACATTTCTTTTTAAATTGACATAACTACAACTTAAGCAATGTAACATTTCATTCAAGTACTGTACATAGTAATTTATATATAATGTACAGATTCTCTGATTCAAGCAATGACATTAATTAATATTGCATGGCATCGTCACTTCGCCTTTTTTTAAATTAATCAATCTCACAATAGATACAACAAGGAGGTCGAGTGGTAAGGAATAAGGACCGAAATATCAGGGTCGAACCAACACCAAAATTTCCTCGTGTTGTTCGACCCGATTCGATTCTGGGTTCCCCAAAGAGGTACGCTGACAATTTAATCGTTCTACAAAAATATGCAATAAATTTAACTTATTCTATTGAAAACCTATAAATAATTCCTACATTATTGTTTACATTATGATATACATTCAATACAATCGAATTACTTTACTTATTCCGTTTATTACAGCTTATTTTATACAGCGTAATTTCTATAAATCATAAAAACAGTTACAGTATTGAAAATGTATTACTTCTTCCTTAATAATTAATACTGCGTGACAGTTTTTTATGTACTGTAAATGTAAAATAGCATTATAAATATCATGATAACATAATTTTAAATGAAATTATATTGTAAAGAAAAATTCTGAGACAGTAAAAGACTTCAATAGATTGAGGGAAAGGATATGAAAGTACAGTAGAGCGTCGATTATCCGAAAGTCAATCATCCGAAAGAATTCCAGTCGACAAATTTAAATTTTTGCCAGTGCTGTGGCGCTGCAATCTTTGGCTATGTCTTGGGCTACTCAAATATTTTACATTTTTGATACTAAATTAACTTCTGAAGTATAATTTTTTTTATTGTTTTAAATTTTTTAATATATTTATTTTGTTAGTACAAAATAAAGAAATAATTTTTAACGATACAATAGTCTTCGTTAGGCTTAACATCGACGAAAATTCAACGCGAAGCGACACGAAACGGAGAAAAATGTCGAGATGGGATAAATTAATATATTTTTTCGTACATAATCGGTTATTCGAAACATCGATCTTCCGAACAACTCCAGTCCCCAATTGATTCGGATAATTGACGCTCTACTGTATTTAAAGACTAATAAATGAATGACAATTAATTGCATATTCAAGAAAGAATTCACAATATAAATGTATAAATTAAAACTCACCACAGATTTTAAGAACAAGCAGTTTTCAAGTTGTACATAGCCATTACGATTCTTCATGCATGCAGTTTGACGAATACTAATAATCAAGTCGTACTTTCTTCCTTCAGCGTATTTCTAAAGAATATGAAGAAAGTTATCGTACAGGATAAACGTAATTAAATTACCCTTATTCCAGACTGTTTGGAGGAAAATGCAGCAGTCTTAACTCGAAATTATGTATGCTGCCGTTTACAGATATATGGTATAAAATTAGTTCTAAAAGTTACCACTAGGGAACTTTAGGCGATGCGAGTGGCAAAAAATGAATAGCATATGCATAATGCCTTCGTGCTATGGTTTAAAACTTTCTAGGCATGTGGAATGTCATTCATTTTGCTTTTGATCAGCAGAAATTGTCGTTGACAAATCTGAATGACTCATTCTTGTGGAGCTCTTTAATGAAAACAATGCCAACACTGCGATTAGACTTTGAGTTTTATGTCACATTCAGAAATATTGGCTGGAGTTCTTTCGCCGCTCGCAGCGACAGAAATCCCATATTAGTAAGTTTTAGAACTAAAGACTACAAAAGACATAGACGATTCCTCCTAAGGTCTCGGTTCCTGGGAAGACTTTTTCAGATGTGTAACATCAAGTGGGGATCAGATTCTAAGTTTTTACTTAGATGATCCCTTCTTAGATTTTATACACCTGAAAAGCACGGAAAACTATGTGGCCATCCCACGAATTTGCAATAGACTAATCAGTGTTTAGTAGTTTTTCCCCCTCAGCTAACACTGATACAACGAATGGTAATAAGTATATAATTAATTAAACACTGTGAATTAAATTTTTGAAGGCCTTGTATGGATTGTACTAGAAAATTGAATAAATAAAAAGTTCTTACCTGTCTTCTGATGCTTAATACTTCGTTCAATCTGAAGTAATAAGAATATTTTACATGAAAGTTAATGGCATTGACTGTCGATTTGACAACCGTTTGTGCTTCAGAATCGTTCATATCGACAATTTCCCACTTTGCTGCATAACTAAGAACAAAAATAATTGCTAAGAGATACTTCATGTTTAAATTTTAACCCGAAAATGAATGTAAGCACGTAATGTTTGTATAGGCACTTTAGTGATTTGCATTTTCATATTTAAAATATGCAGTTGCATTATTTAAAAACAGAAGAATTACTCTTTAATAAACTTCAATTTTTTGAATAGAAATGATTCGTTTTAAAATATTTTATTCTAAATGTAAATTTGCTTTACGTTAGAGGATGTATATCAGTCATCACCCGGCAACTCTACTGTGGGTCTACCCAAATGGGATCATACACATGCGCCCTCTTAGCGGCCACAGAGCAAAAGGAGTTAAATATGTGTATTTTTTCGTTTCATTTATATTTATTTTATATATACTATATAAATTGAAAATAAATATATTGCTATATATTATACAGCTATGTAAATTTCAGTTATATACAACGATTCACTGAATGAAAGTATTGTTTTATTAAGCTTTTAGAGTTGTGCTAAAATTATTTGTAATTTTCTGTTTTATGAAAATATTTAACAATGTGACTTTCAGAATTGCCTGTAGTCTTTCTTAGTTCCGAATCGTTAACGATGTGTTAATGATAACACGTGACAAAATGACAATGCGACTTTAAAGAAGATAAACGTGTTTATATCATGTTACGTGTATTATCTCATTTCTACTTAATGTATTTTTTAAAACTCGTTTTGCCCCGCAGGCGTAAAGAGAACCTCTTAGCGGGCCACCAGTGGCTAAGCAGTTTCGTTCCCTGAACACTGGAAATTCGGTCGTGGGTTCGCGTCAGGACGGGCTCGCCACGTGGAGTTTTCCGTGTTTTCCCCATATCTTTAACGCCTGAATAGGGGCCAGTTACCCTTAAAAAGACCTCCTAAAAGGCATTCCCCCCTAGGTAGATAGCTCAAGTGTTGCGTTGACGTAACTTAATAAAACAAACAAACCTCTTGTAGCAAGCCCACGATGGATTTGGCAAATCCCACAATGGAGCGACCGGATATATCCGGACGGGCAGCTCCTAAAAAATTCCTGGGGATTTTCCGACCCATCTCGATTCCATCCCTAAAGCGGTAGGCTGCCACCTTGACCACTCGGCCATCCGGCCGTTATTATCATTGTGTCAATAATGATAATAATGTGTCAATAATGTTTACTGAATATTAGAAAAATTTTTTCGGAAGATCTATTTTTAAACATTGGATTGGTAAAAGTATGTTTAGTACTCAAAGGATAAGAGTTGGATTTTTAAATAAGCCAACCAAAGTCTTACGACTTTACATTGCCAAGGATCTTGAACCATTTTCGCAAAAAAATTAATTAATGTACGTTGTTCAGTCATTTGTAGTTTTAATTGGACTGGATTGATGGGATGAGACAGCGCAACAAGTGGACGATCTGTCAAGAGATGCCTTTCAAGAAGAAACTTTCTATGGGAAACTAAACCCTATATAAGTTTTTCAAACATGAATAGGACCGGGAAAGTCCCCATGGTTATAATTGTGAGGTGTTCTTACTGATTAACATAAAAATATTCAGTAGCGTTTCATAGTTATAGTTGAACCATTCGTGGAATCAACTAACGAGACGTCTTTGGCCTACTTTACTGCTAACCGCTATATATCAAATATAATTTTTACTTTGTCGTACTATTCATTACAGGAAAAAGCCAGAATCAAGTCCTTTTTTACAGACTTGGTCTAAAATATAAGAGGTTGTCCATAAGAGGTACGTCTGCATTTTTCTTGAAAGTTTTACTCCCGGTCTTCCCATTCTCCCAGTTTGTCCAAGTTCCCGTAACCCCTCCCCTCTTCGGATGTCCAACAAAACTCAACTCCTCTCAAAATCTTTATCACTTTATGAATAATAAAATGTATAAACTGAACTAAAATTTAATGAAATAAAACGGACGTCCATTGAAGTTTTAACCCTTCCCTCTCATCCAGTGTGGACGTCATTTAAGAACACCCGCTAAGTGTGACTCCTTTTTAAAACGTCCTCCGAATGTCCCAATTTGTTTATTTCTATCGGAAAATAATGTGATTTTTATTACTAAACCCTCAATTAAGCATTGTAGGCGGTAGGTGTCTGTAGATGTATTAATATATGCATACGTCATCTGTTTTCAACGTTTAGTAACAGATGGCACTAGCGATATCTTTTGTTGGCCATGTGTGACGATGAGCGACGGTTTCGTGACATCATTGACAATGGATCAATGGTTACGTTTTGCCAGTAACTGTGATTCCGGTTTTGCTACCACAACATAGCCAATCAGAATCAAAGTTTTTAAATGATCTATATTTTGCCAATCATATAAGTAAACTGTGTAATTGTGTTTGAATTTCTATAACTATGATTGATACTTTTATGAATGAATTATATAGAAATCAATTTCTCAAAAGTGAAGGCGATTTCATAGCATGCCACGAATATAAAAAAATTCCTCTCATGTGCTACAAAGTATCCATTTTTTTCATCACCAGTGGCACTTTATATCTTCATGAGGCCCAAGCAAATTTGAATTAGAGGGCCCCATATATAGTATTGACTTCATTTTTCTTCAGAGACATTTTTTTTGGGGAAAGATTTTCATATAAAATATTAGTTTGGAGCCCCTGCAAATACACTTTTTACCCATAGGATAATACGCCACCGTTAAGCACCCACAATTATGACGAATGTATTAAGATAAAAAGCCTTAGGACGTAAATACAAAAAAATAATGTTTATAATTATCAGAATATTTAATGAAACACTTTATATTCTTTTCATGGCTTGAAAGCATGGAGATAACTCACAAGAATCACGAGAATAATCAATCTTGTTATCTCTATTTTAAATAAGTCTGACCTGATTTGTACGTTATGATGTCTGACCTGCATATTTTTAGATTTATAAAGCGACGGAATCAATAATTAAACTAAAACGCATCTTTATTTAATTCAATATAAAACGCATTTAAACCACCCAAAAATCAATAATCCCGATTCTCATATTACGAATTGAATTTAATAAAAACAATTAAATAATTTATACAAAAATTTTAATTAATTATCTTAATATTTGTTTTTAATAATTTCAGCAGTGATGCAGATTTAGACAATTTTCTTTTTAAAATAATAATAAAATAGTGACGTAACAATACGTTAATTAATGTTTAAATACAGTAAATTGTTTTTTTTTAAATTCAAAATGAGAAACGTCACAGATCATGTAATCACGTGTGTAATAAGTGTTGAATTTAAAATAATATTAAATAAAAATTACTTATTAAATTAAAAGTAAAAACGCTCTTTTTAATTTTTAATATTCTAATTAAAATTAAAAAAAAATTAAATTAAAAATGTTGACTTCCGGTAAAGAAATTATACAATCGCAAAACATTCCCTACAGCGAGCGATTACGTCATTTACGTTACAAAATCAATAAAATAACTTACAGAAATTTCTGTCAACTTAGGGAAATTATTTTCGAAATTACTCTAGAAATTTTGAAAAATAATAATGACATAAGTGTACATAAATAAAAAAATAACATATTTTGTTTACTACTTAATTACCATTTATTAAAATTATATTTAAACGCTTAAAAATTAAACTGTAATTAATTTAGAGACATATGTAGGGAAATTTTCTATTAAAATATAGAATTAATTTCATCAAAATATTTAATTTAGCATAAAATTAATGTTAATACTATTTATTAATTTAAAAATTTAAACGTATTTTTCTTGTTTTAGTAGTATTAAATGGTAAATAATTAAAATAGTAGGGAAATTTTAAGGGAAATTAGTACCAAACGATAGTGGAAAACAAACAGCCATCTTTCTAGTGCGTTTTGGTGTTTGGAAGGACATTTATCATCTTCGTATCGTTTTATTGTCCTTATTTAATGTTCTTACCTTTGTAATATAATATAATAAAAGGGAAATTACCAATTTATATATAAAATGAATCCAGAATAGTAAGTTTTTTTTTTTTTTATTCTCATTGAATGGTCATTTAATTGCATTTAAAGATATAAATGGCTTTCAAATGGTGTAAATTGTACTTTTAAAGCAAATATAAATGCAGAAGATTGTATTTATGTATTAAAAATCGTTAAACTTAATATTTATAAGCTATTAAATCTTATTTTCAGCATGAATTTCACACATTTCTATTGATTTGAGAGTTTTTAAAGGTAAATAATGAAGAAAAATAATGTTTTCTCTTCCAAACAGCTGAACAGTGCCGGCCCGAGGCAAGTTTTAGGATGGAGCGAGATCCTATTATGGCGCCCCCCCCTTGGTTGCTCCTAATTTATACCCTTTAATTTTCTTTACCACTGAGACGCCCCCTAGGACTTAGCGCCTGGAGCGGCTGCTCCGTTCGCCCTATGGTAGGGCCGGCTCTGCAGCTGAATATCTTCAATGCTTCATTCATTCCTTAAATATTAAATGAGAAAAGTCATACGAACTTAACAAACTTTGAAGGGTAAGTTCTCGAGATTAATTCGGCCAAAAAAGCCAAGAGAGGCGAGTCGGTACGTATCTTCCGCTTGCCTCGAGTGGGAGATACATACGGAGCTCATTGTAGACCCCGTTACAACTAGTAGTAATGGGGCTATACCTATGAAATTGTACCATTTCTTTCAAAATTGATACTTGTCAGTGCCCTATTTTGAAGTAGTTATGTTTGTAAACACCTTACTGATTGTTGCGTACCATGGATACTGGGATGAAGGAGATGCTTTTACAAATTACAGAAAACAATTATTTTTGTTTTAATGGTAACGTTTGTTTACAAAAGCAGGAGTACCTATGGGCTCGCCTCTCTCTCGGCTAGTGGCTGAATTAGTCGCGAGAGCTTTAGAGTTCAAAATTTTTATATCTCCATCCTCTTCTCTGCAGTATGTCAGTGATAAACTTCAAACTATAATTTCAAGCTGTGTTTAAAACTAATGAGTGTATTAAGTACAACTTGTTAATTTTAGTATTGATTACTGGATGGTTGTGGAAGTGAAGGTACTATCTTGTGGCTTGGAGGCCAAGTGGTTAAGGCAGGGGTGGCCAACAGTTTTTGCCCCCGGGTCGAATTGGAAAGAGAACTTTTTTCACAGGCCGAACCAGAGGCTGCCCTAGCGAGATTTTGAAGTGGTGCGAGATTTCATTGAAGTGCAGCTTAAATTTGAAGTAATGAGATAATTATAGACATGTACTGTATATTCTATTTGATATCTTTCATTGCTTAGATATGGTGTGTAGAATTTTTACATTCCTTTGCAATAATTAAGTAAAGACTATAATAAGAATATATGTAACATGTCTGATGACCTCTTGGAAAGATTGAAAATATTAGCTGAAGTTTAGTCTTGTTTATTTGCTGATTCTTGTAAAGGAGTTCTCTACATTCATGTTTGTATTAATCAATTTCCTGTAGTAAGTTAATAAGACCAAATCTTATTCCCATAGTATTTATCAAAACAAAGGTTTTAAAAATTGAATGAACCCAGCATGCTAATATTTCGGAATATTATCAAAAAAATTAATGGTTTAGAGATACTTGATACATTATGCCCTTGATTTAACAGATTACAATTTAACAAACTTCAAATTTAATGGACAAAAAACTTCTATCCTAAAGGAATAAGTTAGAACTTTTGTTTACTTTTTATTACAAATAGAGCATGCTAAAAGTTAACCAGTCATCATTAATAGTGAAAACACTCCATTTATTATATTGTATAATATTTGGTGTGTAACTAAAATAATAATTTGCTCCTGTTATAAATTTATTTGTATATCTGTAACACATGTTTTAGTGGGGTGTATTCAGTAACTCGTAGATTATATTTTATTCATATTTGAACATTATAACATTTTAATACATTCTGTTCATGATAAATTTATTAAGATAAGTGTTTAAAATATATTCTATTTAATGTACTTTCAGCAATAGCAGATATCTTTTACATAATTAGTCTATTAAAGTGGGAGCTTAGGCTCTGCCACATGATCTGGTTTTAAATTGTGACTATGGGTAGTCACAGCACCTCAACAATGATTTCTATGAAGTGTTTCACACAATATAGTTACTATTAAATGCCATACATGGCAAGTTTTGCATTTCCTGAGTTTCATATGGTTTTTTCTCATATATTACGAGATTACTATGTATGTCTATACTCATAAAAAATCATACTTTTAAAAAATCCAGAAAAGAACTCAATAAAATAATGATGTTTTTGATAAGCTTCACTGATCACCTTCAGTTACGCTCTTTACTTCAGTTATTTTCTTCTTTCTTCAGAGAACAAAAATATTTCTATTTTTCTTTTCTATCATAACTGATTGAAAACATCATTATTTTATTAAATTCTTTGCTGGAATTTTTAAAGGTGTGATTTATATCTATCCAGTTAGTGCAAGATGTGGATATGTCTAAACTCTTTTACATGTCAGATTTTCTTGCTGGGCCTATATCTTGTAAGATATGTTATATTTTCTTCTGGTTAAAATGGAAGATTTGGAAGTAATTGTTGAATTGCTAATAAATTTACTCAAAGAAAGACCTGTTTTGTGGGATAAAAGTTTACTAGAACATAAATCTTGAAATTTGACAGTAAATTGGTAGAACTGAATTTGTGACTTTAGAATTTTGACAAAGTAAAGTAGTGATGAGAAGTCTTCTGGATATGGGCCATAAGTGAATTTTGTATGCTTCTGATGGGTTGTATGCACTTTTCTTATAGAATTGTAAACTTTTAGCATTCTGAGTACAACATACTCTATATCCCCTGAACAGTAGATACTAAAATATGCTAATGATATGAAAATTAATAATGTATAGTTTATTCTCATTCATGAAGTTTGCATGTTCTTCGTCACAAATAGCGGCTGAATTAGGCAAACAGCAGCAGTAAATGCAAAAACAAAATTGTTGCTAAAGTTCAAAGGGCCACAGGATTTTTGTGACTGAAGGAAAGTATTGTACAAATGATTCAATAATTCATTAAACATTGACACTGACATATGAAAGTAATTAAAACATTTAGACTTATCCTGCCTGATCTTGTTAAATAAAATAGACAATGCTCCTACCAAAGTTCATTCTATATTTTCCAGATGTATCCAGTGATTTTTCATATATGTATTATAGACAAATGGCATCTGTCTGGTCTGTCATGAACCACTGCCATAACCAAATATAAAAACAAACTAATTGAAAATATAAAAAATATCATATGCATGTTGTGATTAGCTACCTTGTTTATATACTGCTATCCACGGTAATGGTTTCAAACCAAATCATGTGAAAAGGGCCTCATTGTACTTGAATTTGGTGAAAATTTTTATAATTTGATGTAAAATTCTTTGAAGTTTTGTTCAATATATTCTCTCTCTCTTTTCAAAAGATTTCTGATCAGAAATGACAAAAATAGCTACTATAGGCTCCATACCTATATATTTTGTTGAACTGATGGAGATCTCTTGTGGTAAAATAGTGAACATTGTAGTTACAAACAATAGAGTTATGACTGAACAAACATGACAAATTTGGTGAAAATAGAAGAAAATGTTTTAAATTTGCAGCATTTTTAATATCTTAAAGTTGGCAATTTTAGTCTAGAAATGATTGATTTTAAAAGTTTAGCATATGGACAAGACTGTGCAAAGATTTGGAAAAATCAGAAGATTATGAATGAAAATACCACTGACCCGAAATGTCGTCTTAATACACATATTTTGGTTAATTTTGACATGCAGCCAAAAAAGGTTGCCGACCCCTGATTTAAACTATAAATTTTAGAATGAAAGAAGTAGACATAAATGAATCTCTAACAATGTATTTTTGTATATTTTTTTTTTACTGGATCTGAACACACTTTAAATTATATAGCTATAATGGTCAAACTGCAGCTTAATGTGACTCTCATATATTTAATTATTATGATTAAATATATAGAATGCTTGTCCATTATACAAAATACAGTTTCAATAGAGGATGTGGTTCATATACTATATTTCTGATAGAGGATATAGTCTCCCATTGTGACAAGATGTACGTTTCTATATTCAACGGTTGACTCAACAGTGAATTTTCCGTTGAGACCCTCTATTGAATGATCTGACATTACGTTTTGTAGAGAACAGAAACGCTTTCATTGAGAGGTCACTTTTCAAGATGGCTGACTTAAGTAACGAGAAGGTGGCGATTGTGACTGTTTTGCTAATTAATTAAAGTAACTCACTTAACCATTATTCGAATAAATCCTTTTATTCAAATGAACCCATATCTGTATCATTTTCTTGTATACTGGGTCTTTGTTTAATAATTTTAAGTAATTTCTTGAATATTTATATCATTAGGAAGACTTAGAGGGCCAAATATCTGTTGTAATCAATTTTGGACAAATGAAAAAAATCTTAATATTTCAATATTGACCAAATTATCCAACATAATTGTGCAATCACATGTTTTATAATGTACGGATCGTTCATTAATCTGTCTACTATTACAACATCCACAGCATTATGCCATTAGTGTTTAAACATGATTTCGGGCATATGGGTGTCACGGCTGGCTCGAATGAAGCGCAATTGGAAAGAACAATTTTCAACCACTTTAATGAGCAACTGAGGCCATATATTGGCAATAACATGGCGAATGTTGAGTAACTTACATCCATTAAAAGTCACTGTTTGGTGTGCTTTATGGGAAGGTGGAATCATAGGTCCATATTTCTTTAAAGATGATGCTGGCCAGAATGTTACCATCAATGGAGAGCATTTTTGGAGCCATGATTGCTGACTTCATTCCTCAGTTGAATGGTATTGATGTGGCAGAGCTTTGGTTTCAACAAGATGGCGCAACATGCCACACAGCGCGTGACACCACCAATTTATTGCAGGAAACATTTGATGAGCGCATAATTTTGTGTAATGGACCTGTAAACTGGCCTCCACGATCATGTGATTTCACACCTATGGATTACTTTCTTTGAGGATATGTGAAATCACTAGTCTATGCTGATAAACCACAGACGTTGGACCACTTGGAAGTCAACATTCTCTGTGTTATTGCCGATATATGACCCCAGTTGCTCGATAAAGTGGTTGAAAATTGTTCTTCCTGACTGCACTTCATTCGAGCCAGCCGTGGCGCCCATATGCCCAAAATCATGTTTAAACACTAATGGCATAAAATTAACTTTTAAATAAATCCAACACCATGGCCATTAACATTATTTTTATGTGTTTTATTTCATTTTAAATTTGTATACCTCTAAAAAAACACCCTGTATAGATAGGAATAATTATAAAATTTCAAATACAAATATTTAATAATATTAGTGATGATACAGATTGATTATACAAAAAATGAGAGTGAAAAATAAGAATAAACATGAAGTATACATGTGTGTATATTTGGTTTAGAGGGAAATTGTGATGGTACTTGCAGATGAATTTGCTACACAAAGGTACCAGACAAACAAACCAAAAAACTCCCAAGAAATTTTCAGGATGTGGTCCATCTTGTCACCCTGTGTCAGGCATAGAATTACCGTATATCTCGGCAGATAAGATGAGGTATAAATTTTCGTCAAAGTTTTATAGTTTTAGCACATCTGTCCTATAAGATGATTCCCAAACTATCAATGGCCTATGAATTTAGTTTAGATCAGCAATCATCATCTGAATAATAATACTGTATAGAATATACGGAATTATGCCCTATCTATAATTTTTCAAATTAGCAAATTTTATTTTCTTGAATCTGGCAGCACTGCCTTGCAATTGTTGCAAACATTGGCACTGATTCGGCATTCGGGTAATGACCTTGAGTATTCACAAAAACATCATATGGGCTAGTCTATTTTGTGCACATACCTTACTCTCTTCTAGTAAATAATTACGGTTTGTCTGTCTTTTTATAATGGTTTTAATTTATATAAATTTCTATTTTAATTTAATTTTTTTTTGTATCTGTCCTATAAGACGACCATGGATTTTGGGGGGCCTTTTTTTATGATTCAACTGTCTTCTTATCTGCCAAGATATACTATAATAATCATCCTGCAATCGTGCAATGTTATTTTGTTCCACTCATCCTGTACACATTCCGGTAATTGGTGAATGCTTTCGGGTGGAGCTGCATATTCAGATAAGAGATGTTTATGAAGAGACCAGATGTGTTCATTCAGGTAAAGATCAGTGATTTAAGTGGCCACTCAAGCAGTCTAATACAAGTATTTTGATCCCGAAGCCATGTCATTGCCCTCCTGAGTGTATGTTTTGGATCATTATCCTGCTGATAAATGAAGAGTTCCTATCAATGTAGTAATAATCAACAGATTTTAACAAATAATTATCAAGTTTCTCAGTGTAAATAACACTATTCATTCTATTAGATATAGAACATAGCATTTCAGACCAAAATAGGTAATACAACCCTAGACCATAAGACACTCATCACCAAATTTCAATTTTGCTCAATTATAGACTTCATTAATGTAGTCCTATCCATTTTTGCTCATCTGAACCAACTCTATTAATTTTGCATTCATCTGACCATACAATTTTCTTCCAATCTTCTAAGATTCAGTCTTTATAATATTTGGCAAAATGAAGATGTTTCTGTTTATGTAATTTGATAAGTTTAGGCTTCTCGGGCTTTTAATAAATTGTTATGTTTTAGACATCTGCAGATAGTTGAAGTACTCACTTCTGTTTCTAAGCCATATTTCAATTCCCTCTTTACTTGTGATGATGTATTGTAACGTCTACTTGTTAACAAACATTTCTGTTTTGGCACTCAATGTTTTCTTCCTGCTAGCTTTTAAATTTTTGTGATATAGTAGCTCACTGTTTTTTATTCTGGATATACTTGAATACCCACTACCTACTTCTAATGCTGTTTTCTCAATAGAAAAACTTTTCTTAAGCATGTCCATAATACAGTGTTTCTTCTTACTAAAAAGCTTAATGATGATGTATATCAAGCAGCAGTTCACGTGCATATATATATATGCTAATATTTCATTAATATGCGTGAAGTTACATTGTTTAACATTGCATTGATGTTATAACAAATTAATTTATGCATGAAAATCCTGCCAATGCAACAAGTAGAATTTATACACCATAAACATTTTAAAAATATGGAAATTATTTTAATTTTTTTTTGCCATTATGTAAATATTGTAATAATCTTACAGCTGATCCTTTTAATTTTCAATATCAAAAAGTATTTGTACATAGCATAGAAAAATAGCAAACTTTGGGAGGATTTTGATGCTTACTATATATACAGGAATTAGAGTTGCTGATTTTTGGGGGCTGATTCTCTACCCAAACAACTGAAGTAATTCTGAGTATATTGTTCAAAAAAAAAATGTTTTTTTTAGGTATTATGCAAAATTTTAAGATTTTCTGTAATGCGGTTGCCGAAATATAAGCAATTGAAAAGTGCAAAAATCACCAGAAAAGCTGTATTTTCTTCTCCTCTTCCTCTTTCCAGCACTGCAGGTGCTTGTAGAGAAAAAACTACTGGAACTAGAAAGCTGAATTATCAAATAGTTTTATCAATAAAAATTTGTAATAATTAGTAAATTTTCCAAGTAAAATTTATTTTAAAATTTTATCATAAACCTATAATATGACAAATTGTTAATTTATTTCCTTGAAGATAATTGAATTATTTTTTTTCTTTTCAGTGATTATTTATTCAAACTCCTCCTTATTGGAGATTCTGGAGTTGGAAAGTCATGTTTATTACTACGTTTTGCTGTTAGTGTTTTTTTCTTTATTTATATAAATTTTGAGGAAACTAGTTTAATTATTATTCAAATTTCAGGATGATACTTACACAGAAAGTTACATCAGCACAATTGGAGTGGACTTTGTAAGTTTTATTGAAATTTGTTATAAATATTTTTCCTATAAAAGTTATTTATTTTATATATTATTTTTTTGTTTAGAAAATTAGAACAATAGAACTGGATGGTAAAACGATAAAATTACAGATAGTAAGTAATTTTTTAGATCGTTTATTAATTAATTATAAACAAACATCTCTAAAACTCGATAAATTTGTATTATGCCAAGCAACTACTGGATTTCATTGGGCTATTTATCTGTGTTTAAATTTAATTAATTTCTAAATAAATTGTCCTAGAGGGAGATGTTATGCACCATCTCTTACTAAATTTAATAATTATATTGTGTACAGGCACAATGAAGTGACGTTTTTCTCAACACTGGGCTAGTTGAATCTTTTATTTAGTTAGAACGTTTTTTCCATACATCAACGTTTCGGGCATCAGCCCCTCTTCAGCTAACTAAATATATATAAAAATATTTAACAGGACACAAATAAAAACCAAAAAACTCACATAAATTCTTTGTAAACCATACCTCATTTCAGCATGGACACTGCACATACAGTAGAAATCAGACTACACTTAGGTTTTTTTAACATTTTCAATATCAATTTTTTATCACAATTTTAACTATACAGGTTAAAAACAAAACCTTTTCTACATTTTATTACATAAACAAGATAAACTCTGCAGATTTTAAAAAACTAAAACTTACAAATTTCAAAAGTCTTTTTTTGCCACCTCGTCGACTGATCCGACAATTTGCATATAGCACTATGTGCCGTAAGTTATACTAGTTAACAAATTAATCGACAAACATTTGAAAATCCCTAAGGAAATTACAAAAAAATTTTTAATTTTTTTATACAATAAATCACTATTTCTCTTAAAGTTTACTCTGCATATTTTCTTATTATCTAATTTACATATGACGTTAATACAGAACATTGTTTCATTAAATAATTCTTTTTTACCATTCTATTATTATAAATTGTATTAATCTAGTACATTTCATTATAATATTTTTAACCAATTTTCATGAATTTTAACACTTAAGTTTTTATTTATACAGCCTTGGTTTTTGTTTCGTAATATTTCCACACTTTCTTTAAATTTTCTGTCATAAATCCGTTTTTCTTTATGTAAAATTTGTATATTAGATTGGTTTATATTACAATTATTGATTACACAATGATCATAAAAAGCGGAGTTCAGACGACTATATTTTAAATCGGATATGTGTTCTTTAACACGTGTTTTTAATGTTCTTTTTGTTTCTCCTATGTAAAAACTGTTATTCTTACAAGTACAGGGTATTTTATAGACAACATTTTTAATTTCATTTTTATCCTCTATATTATTTGTTGAACATTGTTTCTTATTTAATCTAGATATTAAATTTTTATAATTTGGTGCGAGCTGTATGTTATTTTTCCTAAGTTCTTTATTAATTTTTTCATATACATGTTTTATATATGGAAAGCTTAAGTATTTAATTTTCTTTTCTGCATCTTTTTTGGAAGGAAAAGGAACTTTATTATCTATGTTTTTTTGCCAATTGTTGATTAATCTTGTAGGATATCCATTCAAACTAAATTTCTTTTTTAGACTGTTTATATATTTCTGTTTTGTCTCTTGTTCACTGGTTCTACTAAGTATATTCGTATATTCCATATAAAAGATATTCTTTTTTATATGTAAAGGGATATTCGAACGGTAATTCAATGTCTTGTTGACTGAACATTGTTTTCTAAAAGGTTCAAGTATTAATTTTCTTTCTCTCCGTTTAATCATCACATCGAGGTATGCTATGCTGTTATCAGTTGTTTCTTTTTCTATAGTAAACTTGATTTCATTATGGATACCATTTATTAATTCTTCTATCTTGTCTGTTGTTATTTCAGCTTCATTATATACTATTAGTATGTCATCAACATACCTTCTATAGAAATTTATGCCTAAAATGTTTTTTATTTTCATGTCAATTTCAATCATTATTAATTCCGCTAATTTCGGTCCTATAACTGACCCCATACTAATGCCATCTTCTTGCGTGTAATATTTATTATTTAATTCTAAATAGTTACTCTTATAGGCAAACTCAATCAAATCTATAATATAAGGTTCTACATTCATTTTGTTTAACTGATTGTTAATCAATTTCCATGTGATTGACGGATACATTTCAACAACATCAATACTAGCTAGCTTAGATGTATTATTTATCTGAACTTTTTTTAATTCTTGTAAAAATCCTTCCATATTTTTAATAGAATAAATTGAGTTTTCATAATCTTTAAGTTTTTCTTTTAAATATTTCTCTAAGTTATACAGTACAGTAAATTTGAAGTCAACAATTGGTCGTACCTTTTCATTTTGTTTATGAGTTTTTAGTTGAATGTTTAGTCTAGGGGTTCTTTCGTTATCTTCAGATAGTATAAATATCTTTTCGTTTTTTGTAACCTCTTTTTGTTTGTGTAGTATATTAATTCGTTTTTTTAATTCTTCATATATTATTTTTCTTGGATTTATCGGTAGTTCTCTGAAATTTTTCTTATTTATGATTTCTAATTTTTTCATTATTATCCAGTCTTTAGTTACAACTACAATTTGTTTTGACTTATCTGCTTTTATTATATTAAGGTTGTTGTCATTTAAGTACTTGTACAATTTTTCTATTTCAGCATTGTATTTGTAATAGTTTTTATCTCTGATTATTGTTCTATCCTTTTGTCTTATAATATGATGTTTTATGATATTACTTAAATTGGTTTTCATTATCTCAGAGTCTACTTCAGTCAATCCTGCACAAGTTTTATCTAAGGTCGGTATTATATCTATTGTTCTCCAATTATTAGGACCATTAAAGTCTAATCCTTTTTGCATGATTTCCAGAATATCTTCAGGGATCGTGTATTTTGTTTTATTTAACACAAGGGACTTTTTCCACTCAGATATTTCTTCGATAGACGGATATTTAAACTTTTCTATTAATTTTATACTTTTAGCCGTTTTGTAATTATCGATACTATTGGTATAAGAGGTTTTAATATCTTCGTTTTCTTGTTGATTTTTTTGTTTTCTATATTTTTGTAGGTTACGCTTCAGTCTTCTGATTCCGTCTATCGAAGAAATATCTGAGTGGAAAAAGTCCCTTGTGTTAAATAAAACAAAATACACGATCCCTGAAGATATTCTGGAAATCATGCAAAAAGGATTAGACTTTAATGGTCCTAATAATTGGAGAACAATAGATATAATACCGACCTTAGATAAAACTTGTGCAGGATTGACTGAAGTAGACTCTGAGATAATGAAAACCAATTTAAGTAATATCATAAAACATCATATTATAAGACAAAAGGATAGAACAATAATCAGAGATAAAAACTATTACAAATACAATGCTGAAATAGAAAAATTGTACAAGTACTTAAATGACAACAACCTTAATATAATAAAAGCAGATAAGTCAAAACAAATTGTAGTTGTAACTAAAGACTGGATAATAATGAAAAAATTAGAAATCATAAATAAGAAAAATTTCAGAGAACTACCGATAAATCCAAGAAAAATAATATATGAAGAATTAAAAAAACGAATTAATATACTACACAAACAAAAAGAGGTTACAAAAAACGAAAAGATATTTATACTATCTGAAGATAACGAAAGAACCCCTAGACTAAACATTCAACTAAAAACTCATAAACAAAATGAAAAGGTACGACCAATTGTTGACTTCAAATTTACTGTACTGTATAACTTAGAGAAATATTTAAAAGAAAAACTTAAAGATTATGAAAACTCAATTTATTCTATTAAAAATATGGAAGGATTTTTACAAGAATTAAAAAAAGTTCAGATAAATAATACATCTAAGCTAGCTAGTATTGATGTTGTTGAAATGTATCCGTCAATCACATGGAAATTGATTAACAATCAGTTAAACAAAATGAATGTAGAACCTTATATTATAGATTTGATTGAGTTTGCCTATAAGAGTAACTATTTAGAATTAAATAATAAATATTACACGCAAGAAGATGGCATTAGTATGGGGTCAGTTATAGGACCGAAATTAGCGGAATTAATAATGATTGAAATTGACATGAAAATAAAAAATATTTTAGGCATAAATTTCTATAGAAGGTATGTTGATGACATACTAATAGTATATAATGAAGCTGAAATAACAACAGACAAGATAGAAGAATTAATAAATGGTATCCATAATGAAATCAAGTTTACTATAGAAAAAGAAACAACTGATAACAGCATAGCATACCTCGATGTGATGATTAAACGGAGAGAAAGAAAATTAATACTTGAACCTTTTAGAAAACAATGTTCAGTCAACAAGACATTGAATTACCGTTCGAATATCCCTTTACATATAAAAAAGAATATCTTTTATATGGAATATACGAATATACTTAGTAGAACCAGTGAACAAGAGACAAAACAGAAATATATAAACAGTCTAAAAAAGAAATTTAGTTTGAATGGATATCCTACAAGATTAATCAACAATTGGCAAAAAAACATAGATAATAAAGTTCCTTTTCCTTCCAAAAAAGATGCAGAAAAGAAAATTAAATACTTAAGCTTTCCATATATAAAACATGTATATGAAAAAATTAATAAAGAACTTAGGAAAAATAACATACAGCTCGCACCAAATTATAAAAATTTAATATCTAGATTAAATAAGAAACAATGTTCAACAAATAATATAGAGGATAAAAATGAAATTAAAAATGTTGTCTATAAAATACCCTGTACTTGTAAGAATAACAGTTTTTACATAGGAGAAACAAAAAGAACATTAAAAACACGTGTTAAAGAACACATATCCGATTTAAAATATAGTCGTCTGAACTCCGCTTTTTATGATCATTGTGTAATCAATAATTGTAATATAAACCAATCTAATATACAAATTTTACATAAAGAAAAACGGATTTATGACAGAAAATTTAAAGAAAGTGTGGAAATATTACGAAACAAAAACCAAGGCTGTATAAATAAAAACTTAAGTGTTAAAATTCATGAAAATTGGTTAAAAATATTATAATGAAATGTACTAGATTAATACAATTTATAATAATAGAATGGTAAAAAAGAATTATTTAATGAAACAATGTTCTGTATTAACGTCATATGTAAATTAGATAATAAGAAAATATGCAGAGTAAACTTTAAGAGAAATAGTGATTTATTGTATAAAAAAATTAAAAATTTTTTTTGTAATTTCCTTAGGGATTTTCAAATGTTTGTCGATTAATTTGTTAACTAGTATAACTTACGGCACATAGTGCTATATGCAAATTGTCGGATCAGTCGACGAGGTGGCAAAAAAAGACTTTTGAAATTTGTAAGTTTTAGTTTTTTAAAATCTGCAGAGTTTATCTTGTTTATGTGATAAAATGTAGAAAAGGTTTTGTTTTTAACCTGTATAGTTAAAATTGTGATAAAAAATTGATATTGAAAATGTTAAAAAAACCTAAGTGTAGTCTGATTTCTACTGTATGTGCAGTGTCCATGCTGAAATGAGGTATGGTTTACAAAGAATTTATGTGAGTTTTTTGGTTTTTATTTGTGTCCTGTTAAATATTTTTATATATATTTAGTTAGCTGAAGAGGGGCTGATGCCCGAAACGTTGATGTATGGAAAAAACGTTCTAACTAAATAAAAGATTCAACTAGCCCAGTGTTGAGAAAAACGTCACTTCATTGTACCTGTACACAATAAGCAAATACAACACGGTTTCGACAACATCAATTAATAATTATAATTAAAATAGCCTGATGGAATCTGGTAGTTGTTTGGTGTTTATTAATTAATAAAACATATATACAAGAATAGTTTATGTTTAAAATGAACAGCTTGGAAGAAAATAAACTGTATGAAAATTGCTAAATTTCAATTGTGAGTTGTTGTAAATATCTGCAATTTCTAAGTAGATAATGATGATTCTTTCTGTTTATAAACAAAACACACATACATATACATACTGGTTGTTTTATTACAGTTTTAAAACCATTATACAACTCCTGACAAAAAGAATTAGATACTTTTTCCTGTAAAAATTGCTGTTGAAAGTGATAAACAAATGTAAATATATACAAAAGCCAAAATTAAATACATTTAGTAAACAACTACTGTTGACATCAACTTTGTTGGTGCATTGGAAAAAACATATATAATTTCTAGCTATTGTCTTATATTCTCTCATTCTGCCTTTTAATACTACTACTACAGTAGAAAGGTTAAGAGTTTAACTAGTTATATTTTAGCAGTTGTATTATAAACAGAGCTAGTTAGTTGAATTAGTTTAAAGACTCATAAGTTGTTTAAGTTAAATGAAGTTAACTAGAGTTTAAACTCATTGAAATATTACATTTCATATGTGAAGAAAGTTAACTCTGATCAAAACTTTCAAACTTTTATTTGAATGAAATGGATGAAATTTAATATTGACTGATATAACAACTTATGATGAAGCATGAGATAATTTTGGATTTATAGTTATATTTAGCTGGTACATAATTTTCCATATTTTGTTAATTGTTTAGAATTTTTTTGGGCATTAAAATTATATTTAGATCCAAACTGCTATCTTATCATTTCCCAACTAAAATTTTATTTGTATAATTCTAAAGATTTGCATAATAAATGGAATTACAACCCACTAATTTAAATGTTTGTCATCTTTATAAATAGAGAATTATTTAGAGTTTATTCCGATAATTATAATCATAGGAATAAACATGAGGAGTGTCTTGTAGACATAAGTGAAAACTTGTTTTTTATGAGCATGTACAGTTTCCAAATCAGCAAAGTATAACAGAACATTGTCAAATGGACCCTTGGTAGTAATTTCCCACTTCACATAGATAAAATAAAAAAATAATATACAGGGAAAATAATATGGTGAAAAGAAGATTAAAAGAACATTTTGCAATTGTTATGCAAGCTAACTCTGTAAATTTAAATACCAGTGTAGTACCAGCAGCATGCTGGGTAAATCTTGTCGGATATAAATAAGTTGTAATTGCAGAGTGGGAAATTACTTGTGGATGTTTGTTGTATTGCATACTTTAATTTACCCTACTGAGGAGGACAGTGTAGCTGGAAAAATGCATTTGGGGGAAGTTTACAATAAAAAAGTGTTTCTCTTTGCTGGAAACTGGTTTGTTTTTTCGACCTTTAATTTTTGATTCTACTTCATTTTTTATTAAATGTTTTACAGTTAAGACGTCAATAATCCTCCACAAGTCAGAGAAAAAAGGAAATTTAAATTTTTGTGTACTTGTTTATAGTACAATTAAGTAAAGATTTCCACAGTTTTGCTATGGAAGTTGCAAGAAAATTATCTTTCTGTCCATCTGTCCTTCATTAATCTTGAGAATGGAATTAAGTAGATGAAACTTTAGACTAAATATGGAAAGCTTAGGGGCTGGAGATGATTGATTTATAATATTCCAGTCCAGACAAGAAGCTTGTCTGGACTGAGTTACATGATTTTAAAATTAAAATAAGATTGTCATAATGCCAGGCTGCAATTTTTAATGTCACAACAATATACATGTAATTTTTTAAGTTTGTGTTATTTTTACAAGTTTATGTCAGCCATGCATTATGCTAATCATATATTTCTGACCATAAAATTGTATTTTAAATTTTTGAATATTTAAACAGATAGAACAAAATTAAATTTGAGATTAATAATAGAAGTAATAAATAAATGATTGAATAGTGTAATTTGGCTGAGAGTAGGCAGTTAGGCTGGTTCATATTGTATATTATTTAAATTTGATAATTATAATTAACTGAATGAATTAATTTAAAGATTCTGAAAGAGAAGATTGCTGTAAGGATAGAACTATAACCCAAAACTTTTTCTTACTGTATAGATGTGTTATCATTTTATGCTACATGATCTCTGTCTGATCTTTTATATTTTATTAGATGATATAATCTTATTGATCAATCACTGTGATGACTGGAGATGCCTTACATTTATGGCCCTCAGTCAACTTCAAGCTTTATCCAGCATGAAATATATATGTTACTGTGAATGACTGATATCTGGTGAATGTCAGCATTCACACAGTCGTTTTGTGTATGTATGAAATATTTGCTAAATATCATTATTTCTCACTTACACCGGCAAATGTCGATATTCAGCATACACTGATGGTGAATGTTGAATATAAATATTTTTATTACGTTAAGACAAAAATGCAACTTTCTAATATGTCAAAATAGGAGAAAGCTTAAGTAAGAGCACATGTAAATAAACTGTTGAACCTAAAATGAACAGTACATTCTATATCATTAAAGAAAATAATACAATAATAAACTTACACATAAATTATGTGATTAATGTTATACAATCTTATTTATTGCAACAACTTAAACTGTTATGGCACTTTGAATTACACAAGAGTCCCTTGCTTTTACAACTACATTTATTCGTGGAACACTTCTTTTTGCAATGACAGCATGTATAGCCTTGCCCTCCATTTTTCGAATTAGCTGCAGTTGCTTCTCTCGGCAATATTTCTTGAGAAGAAATCTCATCTATGGAAAGTAACTTTTTTTTACAAATTATGAACTGATCATGGGTATAAAGCTGCTTGAGGGTACCATTTTTGTTTGCTAATTTATAAAAGTTGGAGTCTTCTATTCCAACAACAACCGCCAACACATTTTCGGCATCTGTATGGCCACGGTCGACATCATGAACTTGTATTTGTATGGTATCACCAATTTGAGCAGAAGGAAACTGCGATGAATCTGTTGACATCGGCTTCTGGGATGTCATTTTGACCTCCTCCAAAGTTTATCTGTGCTTGTCAACATACACTGGCGATTGTTTTGAATGTATAATAATATAACCAAATATTCGGTCTTTCACTGACTTATTTTGTATGTGTTGATATTCACCGGAGAATATCAACATTCTCTAATTTCGGTCTTTCACAGTAACATATATACTTTAAAACCATCCCAAATTAGTTCTTTAGTTGTGTTAATAACTAATTTTACATTATCTTCATCATTAAATGAGCAAACAAAAAGTTGTGTGTTTGGCAGGAAGAAATAAATTCAAACATTAAACTCTTATGCAATCAAAAATACATGGAATTGAAATATGTACTTGTAAAAGATATTGTTATTAGATTTAGTTTAATATTAGTTAATAAGTTTGTGTGAATTTTTTTAAAGTGGGATACTGCAGGTCAAGAAAGGTTCAGAACTATAACATCAAGTTACTACAGAGGAGCACATGGAATAATAGTTGTTTATGATGTTACAGATCAAGTAAGCCATTATATGGAAACATTAACATATACAATGTTTTTAATTTAATAATTTGAATTTATATCCTCTTGTTAGGAATCATTTAATAATGTAAAGCAGTGGCTTCAGGAAATAGAACGTTATGCTTGCGAAGGCGTAAATAAGCTTTTAGTTGGAAACAAAAGTGATCTGACACTCAAAAAAGTGGTGGATTTTGCTTCGGCAAAGGTTGGTTTGTTTTGTTTACTTTAAAAAATATCTACTGTTAGATATTAAATCTATTATTTTTTTTAAGGAATTTGCCGATCAGCTTGGGATACCATTTCTCGAGACAAGTGCTAAGAATGCTACCAATGTAGAAAATGTTTTTATGACAATGGCAGCGGAAATTAAGAACAGGATGGGCCCACTATCCACTAGTGATCTCAGCACAGGAAGTAAAATCAACCCAAATGCCAGTACTCCAATCAAAACACAGGGATCTGGATGCTGTTGAAAAAGCTACAATTAGATATCACATCAATGCTTTTTTTTATTAGTAATTTTGTTTCGGTTTTTTATTCTATAATTTGTAGAAGGAATCCAATAAATGTTGGTTTTTGCCTTCTCATGAACTGAATTCCACAAGGAATAAAAAAATTTCTGATTTTGACTTTACGAACATGAAGTCTGGAAGGATTTTACATGCACTTCTTTCCAGTTATTGAGCAGAAATGATAGATTACATTAGGATTAACAAAAGAATATTTAAAGGATGTGTACTATTTCATCATGTAATTTATGCATCTCAAGAATATTTTGTCATTAGCAGTAAGTATTTATAGTTTAACATTATTTTCTAGTTGTATCAAGACGTCATTGGAGAGATTCAAAGTTCACTATTAAAAAAATTTATTCGTAGTTTTGATATGATTTTTTTCCAGTTTAATTTTTTGGTACAGTTATATATACGATCAGTTCAAATAAAGCAGTAAGTACAGACTAGTCTCTACTATCTACGGATTTATTAATCAAATTGTAAACTGTGTGAGTGAGTCACTCATTATTTCTCATTATGTGACACATTATAAGAAAAAATTCATTTATTCTTGATGTCAATGTAATTTATTGAACATTAGCCAGTCTTTATAGCTTTACCTTGCATTATCCATATGTCATTCGGGATGTACAGAAACAGCTTTTTAATCTTTGTCTGACTATTGATGCAGGCAGTTCAAAAGAAGAAAATTTTAGCGAGTCTGTAAATTATAAAAACCTATAATTTTGAGCTAATAAAATTTTTCAATACCTTAAAGAGCATTTCTTGTTAAATTTCTTTAAATACTTAAGAACATAACCTATCAGATGTGCACTAATCATTCGAGTTAACCACAATGACTGTTGATCAATGCACTTTTAAGTGATGGTAAAATTTTTCTCTTGGTTCCACAAGATCCTTTCAGGTGTTGAAAGTGGAATGCTGGTATCACAAACTTTAGTAATGAATCTTTCTTTACTGACATAGGTAATCCGCTTTCAACTGTCCATGCCTGAAGATGGCCAACTGGAACAAAAATGCTAGCATTCTTTCAACAGTGGGCATTCTTTCAAGAAGTTGAAAGAATGCCCACTGTTAAAGATTCCTTTATTCTATAACTTACCTATATAACTATCATATAACTTCTCTGATTTTGCTGTCTTTAATAAGTTGTCTTATTTCTAAACATACCAACTTGTTCTTCCTGTAATTTATTCTCTTCAAACCTCCATCTTGTGAGTATATTCCTTTCATACCATCTAAAGCACTAGTTTTTTTTCTGTACCTTTTAGGTTTGCAACCTTTACCATTCCTGATTTCTTTTTATATCAGACATCTGTTTAAACATAGTTTTATGCATAATTTAATGAAGTGGCAACTGGAATTAAAAAATATTAATTCATGTTGCTACTTTATCCCATTTTGATAAGGTCTGTCTATATATGCAAAATTGCAGTTAGCCACAATTTTTGGTGGTGATGCTATGTGTTATAAGACCAACTGATCTGCCATAAAGTTACATAAACTCATGGTACACCTGATTAATCTGAAAATATTAAAATCATTTTACCTAATTAATTAATGAGTTTTTCTCTTTAACAATAAACTTTCATATATTTTTTGAATAAATTAGATATACATAAGGGAGGGGTCATTCTATAATATGACCTCTGTGTGGAGGGGATGTGTACAAATTTCATGGCAGACTGTGATAAGGTGGAGGAGTGCTTCTAAAGTAATTGAAAAGAGTTTGGAATGTAGACATTTAAAATAGAAAAATTCTTCATTATAGTGTATGATACAAATCTTTCCTGCTAAAGAAACAGCTACCCAATAAGAAATCTTATAATATCAATTATATTATTGTATGATATAAAATTTACTCCTCTCCTGCATTTGTTATTTTTTAATGTTAAATTATGAGAAATNCGACCATGGATTTTGGGGGGCCTTTTTTTATGATTCAACTGTCTTCTTATCTGCCAAGATATACTATAATAATCATCCTGCAATCGTGCAATGTTATTTTGTTCCACTCATCCTGTACACATTCCGGTAATTGGTGAATGCTTTCGGGTGGAGCTGCATATTCAGATAAGAGATGTTTATGAAGAGACCAGATGTGTTCATTCAGGTAAAGATCAGTGATTTAAGTGGCCACTCAAGCAGTCTAATACAAGTATTTTGATCCCGAAGCCATGTCATTGCCCTCCTGAGTGTATGTTTTGGATCATTATCCTGCTGATAAATGAAGAGTTCCTATCAATGTAGTAATAATCAACAGATTTTAACAAATAATTATCAAGTTTCTCAGTGTAAATAACACTATTCATTCTATTAGATATAGAACATAGCATTTCAGACCAAAATAGGTAATACAACCCTAGACCATAAGACACTCATCACCAAATTTCAATTTTGCTCAATTATAGACTTCATTAATGTAGTCCTATCCATTTTTGCTCATCTGAACCAACTCTATTAATTTTGCATTCATCTGACCATACAATTTTCTTCCAATCTTCTAAGATTCAGTCTTTATAATATTTGGCAAAATGAAGATGTTTCTGTTTATGTAATTTGATAAGTTTAGGCTTCTCGGGCTTTTAATAAATTGTTATGTTTTAGGCATCTGCAGATAGTTGAAGTACTCACTTCTGTTTCTAAGCCATATTTCAATTCCCTCTTTACTTGTGATGATGTATTGTAACGTCTACTTGTTAACAAACATTTCTGTTTTGGCACTCAATGTTTTCTTCCTGCTAGCTTTTAAATTTTTGTGATATAGTAGCTCACTGTTTTTTATTCTGGATATACTTGAATACCCACTACCTACTTCTAATGCTGTTTTCTCAATAGAAAAACTTTTCTTAAGCATGTCCATAATACAGTGTTTCTTCTTACTAAAAAGCTTAATGATGATGTATATCAAGCAGCAGTTCACGTGCATATATATATATGCTAATATTTCATTAATATGCGTGAAGTTACATTGTTTAACATTGCATTGATGTTATAACAAATTAATTTATGCATGAAAATCCTGCCAATGCAACAAGTAGAATTTATACACCATAAACATTTTAAAAATATGGAAATTATTTTAATTTTTTTTTGCCATTATGTAAATATTGTAATAATCTTACAGCTGATCCTTTTAATTTTCAATATCAAAAAGTATTTGTACATAGCATAGAAAAATAGCAAACTTTGGGAGGATTTTGATGCTTACTATATATACAGGAATTAGAGTTGCTGATTTTTGGGGGCTGATTCTCTACCCAAACAACTGAAGTAATTCTGAGTATATTGTTCAAAAAAAAAATGTTTTTTTTAGGTATTATGCAAAATTTTAAGATTTTCTGTAATGCGGTTGCCGAAATATAAGCAATTGAAAAGTGCAAAAATCACCAGAAAAGCTGTATTTTCTTCTCCTCTTCCTCTTTCCAGCACTGCAGGTGCTTGTAGAGAAAAAACTACTGGAACTAGAAAGCTGAATTATCAAATAGTTTTATCAATAAAAATTTGTAATAATTAGTAAATTTTCCAAGTAAAATTTATTTTAAAATTTTATCATAAACCTATAATATGACAAATTGTTAATTTATTTCCTTGAAGATAATTGAATTATTTTTTTTCTTTTCAGTGATTATTTATTCAAACTCCTCCTTATTGGAGATTCTGGAGTTGGAAAGTCATGTTTATTACTACGTTTTGCTGTTAGTGTTTTTTTCTTTATTTATATAAATTTTGAGGAAACTAGTTTAATTATTATTCAAATTTCAGGATGATACTTACACAGAAAGTTACATCAGCACAATTGGAGTGGACTTTGTAAGTTTTATTGAAATTTGTTATAAATATTTTTCCTATAAAAGTTATTTATTTTATATATTATTTTTTTGTTTAGAAAATTAGAACAATAGAACTGGATGGTAAAACGATAAAATTACAGATAGTAAGTAATTTTTTAGATCGTTTATTAATTAATTATAAACAAACATCTCTAAAACTCGATAAATTTGTATTATGCCAAGCAACTACTGGATTTCATTGGGCTATTTATCTGTGTTTAAATTTAATTAATTTCTAAATAAATTGTCCTAGAGGGAGATGTTATGCACCATCTCTTACTAAATTTAATAATTATATTGTGTACAGGCACAATGAAGTGACGTTTTTCTCAACACTGGGCTAGTTGAATCTTTTATTTAGTTAGAACGTTTTTTCCATACATCAACGTTTCGGGCATCAGCCCCTCTTCAGCTAACTAAATATATATAAAAATATTTAACAGGACACAAATAAAAACCAAAAAACTCACATAAATTCTTTGTAAACCATACCTCATTTCAGCATGGACACTGCACATACAGTAGAAATCGGACTACACTTAGGTTTTTTTAACATTTTCATTATCAATTTTTTTATCACAATTTTAACTATACAGGTTAAAAACAAAACTTTTTCTACATTTTATTACATAAACAAGATAAACTCTGCAGATTTTAAAAAACTAAAACTTACAAATTTCAAAAGTCTTTTTTTGCCACCTCGTCGACTGATCCGACAATTTGCATATAGCACTATGTGCCGTAAGTTATACTAGTTAACAAATTAATCGACAAACATTTGAAAATCCCTAAGGAAATTACAAAAAAATTTTTAATTTTTTTATACAATAAATCACTATTTCTCTTAAAGTTTACTCTGCATATTTTCTTATTATCTAATTTACATATGACGTTAATACAGAACATTGTTTCATTAAATA
>NW_019386173.1:101782-104636 GCF_000671375.1 Centruroides sculpturatus | reverse complement strand
GTGAGATTAGATCATTTCTCGTGGTACATGAAAATAACATAAAATATTCTTTACTCTTTAAATCTTAACCACTTAGTCAAATAGCTTCCTACGAGACTAGTTATAACAAATGAATAAAACTCAAAATTTTATATGTACTTACTTTAAGTTCCTTATAAATGAAATAATACAATTTTGTATTTAAATTTTACAAGACAAATACAGAATTACTACAAAGTCCTTGTTCTGACTTCATCCCATGAGAAAATATATTATTAAATTCAGTGGATTTAGGTCCAGTATTGTATGACCAAAAAAAAAAACAGATTTAACTTTAATAGTTCATTATACGGTCTTTGCAAGGTGTTTTATGAATAATAATTTTCTCCATTTGAGATTTCAATCATTTATGTCATCGACTGATAATGGAACACTGTCTCCTGTATCAAAATAATGGGATAATTTCATTTTAACTGTCTTCTGCCATGACATGTATATTTTAATAATAAACATCAACATGCAAATCGTTCTAAATCAATATTTTGTTGGTTTCTATGGGCTGCAGTTATGACTTCAATACATCAAGGCATGGAATGAATCTGCTTCAGGCAATGAGTGATAGATGAACTTGGCCGTATGAATTGTAACTTCGTCTTTAGATCATTGACTATATATGGTTGGTGGTTGCAATGTTGCAAGTTTTCTTTGTTTTTTTTTTTTGCACTATTCCAAAAGTTCTGAATTTGATTAAGATCCATTCAGTAACACTTTGATGATGTATTTCAAACATCAATGAGTTGTGCTTTTGGTGGAATGAACTGGCACTAAATCATGCTGGAACACAAAATCTGTAAAGATTTTGTGTTCCAGCATGATTTAGATCTTTACAGAGAACACAAAATCTGTAAAGATTTTGTGTTCTCTGTAAAGATCTTCAGCTGATGTCAGCATGAAGTATTCCAAGCTAATCTGATACATATTGTTACTGTTTGTATTCATAAATGTGACGCTAATAAAAACAATGGTATTAAACAACCCCAAATGGTTGCTTGCTGGGAACTTGTCTTCAAGAAACTTGGATTGCATGCTTCATGTTCTGATATCATACTTAAAGACTTATCACCATAACATGCAGAAATGTGACTTGTCTGAAAATAACATTTAACCGGTCATTTGTTGTCTAAGATTAACATTGTACCATTGTAGAAGCTTTTCTTCTAGTTTGGGGTTTATCAAAGTTAAGTCTTTAGGGGGTCGTAATCGAAAGCCCTTTGAACACAACATGTTATCACGTAGTTGAAGTGGATGCTACTGTTTTATATTCATTATAAAACAGTATTTCATGTTTTATATTGCATAATTTTTGAAGTACAGATTGCATAAATGAATTTATCTGAGGTTCTGTTGGTATCGAAGTAGAATAAGAGATCACTTCTCCAGTACATTAGGTCTATTATACATTAGCATACCATGTTGACATTTCAGGTATGCTGCCAGGTAAATAAAAGATTGAAACAAAAACAAAATGTAATTTTATGCATTATCACATGTATTTCAAAAGTTTAATACAAGTCAAGTATCAAATAGTGTAGATTTAGTTATCTGCAGGTGGTACAGTACTATATTATTCGCTACGTTAGATTATCAGTAACTCTTGAATCGGTGTCTTTAATCTCTCGGTATGTTACTGATTATATAATAGTCATGTTAAGATATACAGACAAGTGAGATTAATGAACTGCAAATTTCATAATGCAGACTATTATCACAAGATTAATAGAAAATATTGACTCTAAAAGATAGCGTGTTGCACCTAAAGATGCCAATGGATTGCCAAAGCATATTAACTTTAAGAAATGATCATGTGCAAATATTAATATCACATTTGAAGCGTGTTAATTAAATTGTAATGAAGAAACAGTAATTCTTCATTATTAGGAAATAAGTAATCTTAGTTTTCATAAATACTTCCAGCTTGTATGAATATTCTAAATGTTCATTAAATATACTATTCGGTAGACTGCCAAAAAATGAAGGTCCTTAATGATAAGACTTAATTATATGATAAAAAGTAGAAAATTATGATAGATTTTTAAACAAAAACTTCCATGGCGCAGTGTCTTCTATCCAATAATCCCTCCGATAACAGTATAATACAGGTATTTCATATATTGGATGTTTTAGGAATTTTTGTATATTTGTTTGGACGAAATCTTAAAATAATAATCGATTCTCCATGAGCCTCTCCAGGCTACTATATTTGATCGTGAGGTGTGAGAAATGGCGAATTCTGAATACACAAATTCCACGTAGGCGCGATCCCAAGGAACCCATGGTATCATCTCTGGCTTCAAATATTTAATTCTGCTAAATATCCAGGGGCGTGCCGTGATATTTGATGATAGGGAAGCTGTGTTTCTATAAGAAGCCGACTTCCAGGGACAATCAGTTAATTCTTTCTTTAAATGTATTTTTAATAGATTATTTATCTGACGTACTTAATAAACAAGTTTAATATAATTATTTCTGTTATTAAATCCAATATATTCCATACGCCCTCTAAATGACAATTCTTGCTTTGACAAAAACATATAACATCTATTTATTTAGATATAATATATCTATTACCCGTAACTATCTCGTTATAATTTTCAATATTTATTTTATATTATTTACTAATGTTAAATTCTATTCCGCTTCGATTTCCAAATTGCTTCAAATACGAAAGAATCGACGATTTTTCGTGTCTTTTGCCAGCTAAATTGTCAAAGACATTCTTATTCCACACACTAATTTCACTCTGTAAATGCATTTTTATGCATTTACAGAGCCATTTTATCGTGAAAATATCGAACAAATTTTTTTATTGAAGCGT
>NW_019386173.1:96966-99979 GCF_000671375.1 Centruroides sculpturatus | reverse complement strand
AAAAATAAGATTGCTATTGTATATTCGAATATTAGTGGCGATCTTATTTTTTTTTCACGTGTAGTATAGAAATTTGTAATAAGATACATAATGCGGTTATAATAAAATATTGTGCGATTATTTTCATATAATTGAAATTAATATATATTTATTTTTTAGAAAATACGAGGGAAGTGGCGCTTCCACCGCTTTTAATGATGGCACGCCACTGTAAATATCTATATGAAATTACACTTGACCATTCATTTACATATCAAATTTGCTGTTTGTATTATTATAAGGGATCATAGACCTTCATAAAAAATAACATTCAGCTAATGCCTAACAGTAAACTCGTCTTTCTGGTCTTTCAATTAAAAGCTAAAGTTTTCACACCCACAATAATTTTAAGCACGTTTATCAGGATTTAGATGTAATTTTAAATTATGTACTCTGACAGTAATTTAATTACGTATGAAATAAAATATAGACCATTTTGCAATGTGAAATAGCACAAGTGTTTATCAAATATTCTAAAAATAATACCTTTTGTACTGTGAATAGACACATGCTTATCTTACAGTTTATCGTATTGGTTAGTTGTTTAGAGTATATATTCAGTACTAAACTCTTTGTTTCTACACTTTCCTAAAGTCTAAACTTTAGCATGAAGGCCCTGTTCGTGTTCGCATTTGTTTTCTGCTATGTTGCAGCAACTGGTGAATGGGAGGATGTTGACGTAAATGATGAGAAAGCTCAAGAGATGAGCAGACACGGTGCTGAACTGGTCAATGGTCATTTGAGATCCCGTTATCACTATAAATTGATCGATTTTGTCAAAGCTAGAAGACAGGTATGTTCTACTCTATGCTAAGTTTATCTCTTGTATCTTCTAGACGAACTAATGCAGAAATTTCCAAAATTTTAGGTGGTTGCAGGACTTAACTTCGAAGTTAAAATAGTAATTCAAGAAACAAGTTGCGCCAAGACCGAGAAAACTTTCGAAGAAGCCAAGGATTGCGACGTCAGAGATGGAGGCGTAAGTTATTATTTTCTTGTTTTAAAGTAGAAAAGTAGTTGAAAGGATGTAAAATATTATTGACTAACATTTTAACTTCTTATATAACAGGAAACACGATATTGCACTGTCAGAGTTTGGGAAAAGGTATGGGAACACAAGCTAACAATGACATCGTTTAGCTGCAGTACTTCACCTTTCAATGATGAAGAGGATTAATTTAAATTGAAAAATTATATTTAATTCTTTTTTTTAAAGTTACCTAAAATCAGATCGAGAAGGAAAATTTTAATGTATTCGCTTTAAAATTCTCTCTTAATTAACTATGATTTATGTTATGTTTTCAAGATAGTGTATTAAATCACTTACTTTACTGTAAAATATAGGTCAGACATGTCTGTACAAAATGTTTTATATGTCTGTCCAAAAAATGGAAGAATAAACGCATGATAAATTTTCTTTAGTTTATTTTCTTATCTATCTCCGTTTATTGGAAAAATGGAATTTTTTTCGTGACATCATAGTTTTTATTAGGCATTTAGTGAGAGCAGCTAGGTAGTAACGGACAGACTATCTGTGTAAAAATTTCGGGGCGTCTTCACTGCCTGGGCCTCCAGCAAGCCTCCTTTTGTTGATAAGTTCTTCCTACTGCACCAATGCTTCATATATTGAATAGAGGTTTTTATACCAAATTAAGAATTTTTTTCTCTCAAATTTTTATTCATTAGACACTTGATATCATTACATCAAGAATTATACACAAAATTAATAATAAGGACGAACAAACTGTATTGCTATACCGAAAATTTATTATACCGAATGATCACTATATGAAAGTCCACTGTATTTAGGAATCATGCTGTTACCACGAAGTTGGCTGTAAAGCATGAATTTAATATAAATAACTCGCGGTGTTTCAGTATTTGGTATTCGCATTTTTGCCTATTCGCGATCGAAAAGTTGTGACAATCACATGACTGTTCGTGAAACACTTGCATATTCGCGAATTGATTTTCCAATATTGTATTTTCATTACAGTACAGTTTTTGTAAAAAATATAATTTCGTAACCAAGCAAAGTACAGTAACTACTGTCCTATTAAACTGAAGTCACCTCATTAGAGCAATAATGTCTTCTGCCAAATCGTACGAGACAAAGTTTATGTAACAATTAAGTAATTAGAGAATATACATAGTTTCATACAATGATTGCAATAATCCGAGATGTAATAATATAAAAGATGGTAAAGTCAGCGATGGATTAGAGGAATGAAGAATGTAGATGGATGTTGAGAACATACTGTAATAGACAGGTACAGAACACAAATGAGGACATGATGATTACGGAAAACGTTAGCCTGTCACCCCGGATCCCGGAATGATAAGCTAATGTTTACCATACCTTGGCTATCTGGCTCTGAAATTGTTTATTGTTTATTTCTGTATGACAACGCGACACATGGGCGATCTGTCGAGGGAAGATTTCCAGTCCAGAGGCAGTGTTGCCGTACCTAGTACATTTCTACTTTTCTGGTACATTTTGCCCTTCCCAGTAAATTGAAAGTACATTTAGATTTTTAGTACATTTTCAGTACATTATAATATTTCAAGTACCATTTACGGTACAAATTAATATTTCACGCCTTAACGAAAAAAAATGAGAAAAAATTAGTTTAATAAAGTCTCACTAGTGTCACTGCTTGCTAATTTAAATTATCCAATCACAACATACAAATGGTGGCACCCACCAGTAGGCGAGTGGTCTCCGTTGCCGCTCATCGTAGTGATGACCAGACCCTACAGACTGGGAGGTTCGTCGTGGGTTCGCGCCACGGTCGGACAGGCTGACTGCTTGGAGTTTTCCGGGTTTTCTCCTTGCCTATAACGACTGAATAGGAGGCCAGTTCCCCATAAAAGTCCTCCCGGAAGGCATTTATTTCCCGCGCGTACGTATGGCTGTTCGATACAGCCGGCTAATCGGTCGCCTAGCGATCATACACATACACAAGTCTACTCG
>NW_019386173.1:80615-96007 GCF_000671375.1 Centruroides sculpturatus | reverse complement strand
TATTTTTTTAAAGCACGATTGGTTATAAAATTAAGATGAAATTCAATAGTATTATTAATAAATGTTGTCAATGTAATGCTCATTTTATAATAAGTAATAAATGTGTAGATATATTTTTAATTTTAAATAGCTTTCAAAAAATTCCAAAAATAAGATTTAAAATTAATTATTTGACAATAAACTATATATATATAAATTACGTGCCTATATATATAGGCACGTAAACAAAGTATTCATAGAACTAGTACATTTTGAAGGAAAATAGTACATTTTTTGAAGGCGCTTCAGTACGTTTTGAAATTTTATTGCGGCAACACTGTCCAGAGGACATTTTTTATGGGAAACTGCTCATATTAGAAATTACAAACGTAAAGAAAACTTGGAAAACTCCTTGTGGCCAGCCCGTTGGCGAGGTGTGAACCCGAGAGCAGTGTTTGATGGTTTTACCCACTCGACTACTGGTGGACAAGTTAATGCAGTTGTAAATATACACTCGCATTTGTATGCAATATCACATACAGCCTGCATACTGTACCTTAAACATTAACTTTACGATACTGCTCAACAATACAGCAATAAAAGCATTATTAGAAAACTGCAGACAAAATTTACAAGAAACAGAGATGTCAATACTGTTAGTAATGTCATGAAAAGGTGTTTAGCTTTTGTTATACGATGCCTCATTCAGAGCCAACACTTTTGTTAACATCCTCTTCGCAAAAGGTCTGCATCTCATTCAGATGCTCTATCAGTTGTATTTGAAATGCATCTTTAGACGTCCTCGTACATTTTGTTAATTAATTAATAAACGCTATATTGAGTTTTAAAGATTTAAATATGAAATTTTTCATATAAATATCATCCGAAAAAACGTTGTATCGAGAGATACGTGCATTTTAAGAAGTTTACATACTAAGGAATGTTTTCTCGACAGAACTGGGGAAACGTTCTATCTCAAATTCTTGTATTCGAGTCTCTATTTAAGCTCAAAATATCTGAGAAATAGCAATTTAGTACTCAATTTGATCTCTACAGATATGCTGATGCCGCGCACCCTAGTGTCTGTCTGTAATGACCGAATTACCATATAATTACATGTTAATGTGATATCCCGGGCCACAGTTTTTAAAAATTAATAATTTAAAGTAAATAATTCGTTAAATAAAGTTTTGAAAAAATGAAAAGGAAATTAACAAGATTCTGTCAGTGATAACACTTCCTTTCCAGGTGACACCTCTTCCTGAGAGGACAACTCATCGAGGGAAGTACTAGAGAAAGAGAAATCACGGATTGGATCATGCCCACAGACCATCCGATTTTGCCTTTTTTGGAAATATCCTGTCTCGGAGGAGAAAACGAATCTTATAGAAAGGGAAAAAAGATTGCCAGGCCCAGCTTAGTTTCGGTTCTAGTGATTGCCTCCCGAGTCGTCCAGTCACCTTCTCCCGCCAAAGTTCAACACGAGAAAAATTCGGAAGTTCGTTAACTTTAGAGGAAAAAACAAGGTAAACGGGACCTGTCTACCCAGAATTCAAGCTTTCAGGGACTTTTATTGACGAGGTAATTATCAATCCTCGGCAAAGATGTGAACTCTCGCGCAGTTAGGCGCGGTTAGATTAGTAAGAATAATAGGACAGGGATTGCGAACCTTTTTGCAATCCCTTTTGTCAATCCCTGTCCTTTTCGAGTGCTCGTGCCATATAGTATGCAAACATAGCTTCAAAGATGTTTATGGGTGCCAATATTTTAGATGTCGGATAACGATATTTAAAGAAATCAAATGAATATACTTTAATTAGAATAAATGTAAAAAAGCTGATTGAAAAAAGCTCATCAACAAGTTGCTTAACTTTCCCAGTAACAATTAAAACTGCATTTGGGGCGCCATCTGTTATAATATTTTATTATTAAAAATGTTTATATTTTTAATTACAGTATTATAAAATGGCAAAACCTTAATTTTGAGGGCATTCTTTCAAAGGAGAGAAGACATAACCCTAGCCTTTGAATGGATTTTAAAAAGAATATTGTAAATGCTAATAACGAGTAAAATCGTAAATAAGTCCGACCCAACTGGAGATATGATACAAGATCCTTTTTATCTCTCTTCTCTTTCCATCGACCTTAACCACAAAGATTTATTAGCATCAATCCCCAATACAAAAACTTCAGGAAAAATTTGAGAAATTTTCGACAAAAAGCACAGGAGTTATTAAGTTTCAAATAGGGTAAACAAGATCGTATCTCCACACACTAACATCCACATTTAAAAAAGAAAAACCCGGATTTTGTTTTTCGCACTTCTTGACGTTTAAATGGCCTATAAGTCAAAATATGTAAAAATGTGGGGGGGGGTTAATTTTTCAACCGATCGCCACGCTTTCCCACTGTTATGAATAAGAAACCCGAATAAGTCGGGGAATACAGAGCCGAAGAAGGTAAACTAAAAAAAAAAGGGGAAAGCCTGACATCGTTTTCGAGCTAAATGACAATGCCCATGCACACTGACATGATAAGGAGCCCTTCCTTACGAAAGTTAGCAAAGAAAAAGAAAGAAAATCATTGCGTGTACCTAACAGAAAATTGGCACAAAACACAACAGAATTTCCAGTTCCAACAGGTGCAAAGAACGACTCTTGCAAGTGTGAGGATCGCTTCATGACAGTTGGCAAGCATAAAGATTGCATTCTGGTGTGGCCAGAAACCGTTTTTTTCTGATCACATACACGCACACGCACACAGACACACATTTACATACATCCAAACACCGGCGCTCGGGTTAGAGAAGGAACTCTAATTCATATGTACTAAAATACTAACTGAAATTCTTTTAATTACAAAAATGCAACACGCCTTTTCAATTGTACCCCTGTATGACAAAGTCGCGTGATATACCTAGTAATAAAGTACAGAAATGTTAGTAATTTTTCTACCTGGATGATTTGGTCGAATAAAATTATCGAAAATTTTGGTACTGACAATTTATCTTACATTTTTCAATATTGTATCATAAATACAGTGGAACCTCTGTATACGTCTGCTTTAGAATACGTCCAATTCGGAATACGTCCTGTTCGGACGAAACAAATTTTGCTCGGTATACGACTTTTATTCGGTATACGACTTAATTCAATTATACTTGCCATCTATGAACAATTAGCATTATCGGTGTACTACACTAGACTAGACGTTCGCGGTGCTAAGGTTTATAACTTTGTTAAATTTCTTCTGATTTTAATTTGTAAGTAACATTTTATTATTTTTATTAATCATGAATTGCAAAAGGGCAACAGAAAAATAAAAAAATGACTAGAATCACAACGGAACTGAAAAAAGAGATTGTTGAGAAATATGAAGGTGGCACGCGTGTTCGAGATTTAACGAGATTTAACTGTTGCATTCCGTATTCCGAGAACGACGATATCGACAATCGTGAAAAATAAAGACATTATTAAATTTGCTAACGTTGCGAAAGAGGTTAAATCAATTTCTAAACAGAGATCGAAGACATTAGATCATGTCCAGAAATTGCTTTCGCTTTAGATAACTGAAAAACAGTGTGCCGGCGACAGCGTATCGGAAGAAATTATTTGCGAGAAAGTTAAAAGAATACATGCTGCTCTCATGAAAAATCAAGCAGAAACTAGTCAGGAAAGCGAGGTGTTTAAAGCCAGCCATTTTTTTACATGAGAACGGATTAATCATTTTTACATTACTTTTTATGGGAAAGGTTGGTTTGGTATACGTCCTATTCGGTATAAGTCCAAACTCCAGTAACGGATTAAGGTCGTATACCGAGGTTCCACTGTACTGTATTTACAATGTATATATAAATACAGTATTTATGACCCTCAAACCCAATCATAGCTAAATCTAGAAGCCACAGTTTTATGTAATTCTCCACGAAATCAATTGCACACGAATTTTATTCATATTCAGGGTGGCTATAATTAAAGTTTCCTTATTCAGATCAGTCTGTATGTGTAACTAATAAACGGACTGACACCAAAATTTGTACACGATCCGTGTATAGGATGGAAAAAGGGATTTTGCAGAAAGATAGTTTGAAAACTTCCGCTAGAGGACACTTTACAGGAAAGTACGAGAAATAAACACAGGTGACGTTTCAATCTGTTATTTTACATAACGAATAAAATGTGCTGTTTCTCGGTGTTTACCGTCTTCAATCACACCGTTCATTGCCTTTAAGTTTTATTCCTAAACAATGGGTCACACATTGAGCAACATTCCTTATATCAGTAAATAGTATCTTCAGAAGGCATGATTCTTGAGGAACGAATAAATGCGTTTTTGTTGTTTTGTTGACTGTATTTTCCTGTAAAAAACCTTTAGAAGTTTTTGAATTAAATTTTGTTTTGAAAAAATCCTTTTTCGCATCTTTTGCATAATTTCGTGCATAAAATTTCAGATATCAATCCTCTTATTGTCTATAGACTGCTCTATAAAGAAGAGATCCTGTACATAAAAAATTTCAATATTTTCATGCATATTGATTAATATCCCGAATGGTTCCTGTTATAATATTTATTTTTGAGTAAATAATTAGTATTTTAGTGAGATCCGTTTAATTTGTTGCTTGAAAGTCGTTGTAAACCGGAGTTATCAATGTAATACCACTGTCATAAGTAGAATATTCTCAATTATTTTAAAACTAATTACTTGAAGTAACAAATTATCTGTACGATTAAATAAATAATAAATTATTAATTAATTAAAAGGTTTAATTAAAATTAGGTGGATTTTCATATCAACGATAAAGTATATCCGTCTGTCAATATCTTTTGATAAATGTATAGATATCAGTTGATACTGTTTGAAGTAAAATAACAGCTGTCACTCTTCCATCATTAAAAACCATGAAATAATTCCGTTCCAGCTGATAAACTGTTACGTAAATGGCATTACGTGGTGGGAGCCAACATATTTTTATCAGATTTTGTAATCAATTCCGATAACTTTATACATTTCTTATATATAAATTACATTTTTTGAAACTTACTCCACTCTTCTTGTACATCTCTAAGGCTCAACATGAAGGCTTGGTTCGTATTTGCTCTCCTTGTCTGCTACGCTGCAGCTGTTGGTCAGTGGGAAGATCTTGATGTTAATGATGAAGAAGCTCAAGATCTTGCAAAAATAGCTGCTATAACAGTTAACAGGCAGTTTAAATCTCGCAATCATCATAAATTAGTCGAGATTGTTCGGGTGAGAAAACAGGTAAGAGCCAACATTTTACATCTGAATAGGTTATTAAAACATTAATAGAATATCTAATTATATCTAATTGTTTTGTTGATAGTTTTTACTGTTTTATAAATTAAGCAAATGTGTACGTTCTGGGTTAAAGTGCTCTTCCAGTTGTATTATACTAAACTGCCTTCCCTAGAAATTATCTTTCATGTATGTTCTCATGTGCCTATCTGAATATTTTATCTATTGGAGATAGGAACTATTATAGATTATGTTCTGTATATGCTATTACCAGTAACGTCCATAAATATTCATGTATTGAAATACTATTTTAAATTATATATTATTCATTTTATAGGTAGTCGCTGGCTTTAAATATGAAGCTAAGATTACTCTACGTGAAACTGACTGCAAGAAGAGTGAAACAACCTTTGAAGATGCTAACGATTGCGATTTCAAGGATGGAAGCGTAAGTTTCACGTATGTTTTTATTTTATTTTAAAGATAAACATTAATAAATAACAATATTTATAAACAATTTCCAGTTTGTGAAGTATTGCACCGTTACATTATGGGATCAAGTTAACAAAGAAGATAAAAAACTGATACATTTCTCATGTAGTTCCCGTCCATTCCAATGAAGCTTTATTAATAAATAAAATATAGAATAATTTGTGAATTTTTTCAGTGAAATATTTACAAACAAATTAGTTTTACATGGATTATATGCCAAAACTTGATAAACTTCGAATTTCAATTAGAACAGAATAGCTTTAGAAAAAAGAATATTAATACAGTCGAATCCCCTATAAGACGGTAGATACGTTCCGTTCTTTATGAATCAATTTTGTACGAGTCCTTGCCAATCACAGCCCGACACGCGTGAAGTTTAGGGACTATGGCTGTTTGAAAGGTTTTCTTCCATAAAATTAATCGATTCTAGACTAATTCGACTCAACATTTCCAAAACACGTATATTTTTTTGGGAATAATCCGTATAAACTATGCTATAAACAAAAAATTGTAGGATTACTTACCGAGTGTGCACCGTTCGACGTCGCCATTGCTCAAGCTCGTTTTCGTCATGGAGCAGCGCACCAAACGGCGGGCGATTTCTGATAAGTTATTTTTCTGCGAGAACTTCGTTGAACTTTGGAGACATCATTAATATAAATAATTTTTATGGCCGTTGAATAAAAAATGTTTCTTTTACAAGAAATGTATAAAATTAGTGCTGTATTAGACTTATGGTACCTAATTTACATACTGTACAGACGATAGTAAACTTAACTTACTCGCCTAAACTCTTTGTAGCGTGGCGCTGGACAGCGGAAAGTAGTTCGGCTGCCCGATGACGTTTTACCGAACAATAGGAGTTTTTTTACCATGTTTGTACGGATACCGTCGCAATTTTTTCGCCGTCATATAGGAATCCGAACTATAGGAACCCGTGTTATAGGTGGTCGACTGTATATACATCATTATTACTCACCATCCTGTAAATGAATATTTGTACATATAAAGTGCGCATTTTCTGAGATGAAAGCAATTAAATATACCAGGAAAACCATTTATTATTATTATTATTTTGAATAAATTACGTTTAAAGATTTGATAATATTTTACCCTTATACGAATAGAATAATAATTATGCCAAACCTCATTAACTAAAGCTTAAGAAAAGTCAAATTATAATCCATATTCATAAGTTATTTTCCTATAGACAAGTAGAAAACTTGTCAGACTGCCTCTAATTAAATTTTTATAGCAATAAAAACATTTTCACTAAACATCTATTTTATTATTTTATTAATTTTTATAATTATTTATTTAAAAATGAAAAAAAAAAATATATATATAACCTTTATTCCCTAAATTAGTCAAATCTTTTTACTAATACTTTAACCGAAAGTCTATTTAAAAATTTAATGCTCTTATCTAAAATAATTTCGACAATTTTTACGTCATAATACATTACTTTATTAAAATTTACACGTGTGAAATGTTTACCTTGAAAATACAATTACAAAGACAAGTTTTTATGTCGAATTCTATAGAGGGCCTGACAAAATGTGTTAGAATCCGGCCCAGTCAAAAAAAATTTCACAAATTTTTCGTCCAGATATGTTGGGCCTCGTATCTTATCATCTGTCAGGGACAATGTGGATCTGGCCGAGTCTACGACGAGTAACTTTTTCTCTATTTGTACATTTATTGTTATTATACAAATAAACAATTTAATAGTTTCTGTCTAAGAATTTAAAAGCCAATCAGTGATGAGTAGATAAAAATACTGGTAACTAGCTGGTCGTGAGTTGGAGCTTCGCCAATGCGCCGGCACGTGGTGTATTCCGGGTTTCCTTTATGTACAGTAGACCCCCTATAACACGGGTTCCTATAATTACGATTCCTATAAGACGGCGAAAAAATTGCGACGGTATCCGTACAAACCTGGTAAAAAAACTCTTATAATTCGGTAAAACGTCATCGGGCAGCCGAACTACTTTCCGCCGTCCAGCGCCACGCTACGGAAAATTTAGGCGGGTAAATTGAGTTTACTATCGTCTGTACAGTATGTAAATTAGGTACCGTAAGTCTGATACAGTACTGTAATTTTATATATTTCTTGTGAAAGAAACATTTCTTATTGAACGGCCATAAAAATTATTTATATTAATGATTGTTTCCAAAGTTCAACGAAGTTTTCGCAGAAAAATAACTTATCAGAAATCTCCCGCCGTTTGGTGCCTGCTCCGCGACGAAAACAAGCTTGAGCAATGGCAACGTCGAACGGTGCACACTCGGTAAGTAATCCTACAATTTGTTGTTTATAGCATAGTTTATACGGATTATTCCCAAAAAAATTATACATATTTTGGAAATGTTGAGTCGAATTAGTGTAGAATCGATTAATTTTATGGAAGAAAACCTTTCAAACAGCCGTAGTCCGTAAACTTCACACGTGTCGGGCTGTGATTGGCAAGGACTCGTACAAAATTGATTCATAAAGAACGAAACGTATCTACCGTGTTATAGGGGGATCGACTGTATGTAATATCTACATATGTTCAGTTTTCCATAAAAGTACCTCTCGTCAGTGTCACGTTGCCATAACTAAATAAACCACAAACCTAAGAATTTAATACCATGTCTCATAAATAAGTTTTTGAAAAATTCCTAAATTTCATATTATATTCTATCGACTTCTGTCTTTGGATATTGTCCTAAGTCTTGTATGTTTACTTTAGTTTAATAAATAACATTAGACAATGCTGGAAAATATATTTGAATGTCATTGAAGACTCTCTAATATTTATTTACTCAATGTAGCAGAAAATGCCAAATATTTCTAAGCGGAAAGTAATATAGATTGCATACAGTAACAATATAATATAATCTTAATTAATTTCAAATGTTGAATATATTAGAATGTGAATAAGGATTGTCCATGAAATACGTGTACAATTTTGGAGCCATTTTTTGATCCCTCCCTGCAAGTTGTGAACAATTGCGTACTTTCGGAAAACCTCTCACCATTGATTATGTGTATAATCAATGGTGAGAGGTTTTCCGAAACAAAAATGTTGATTTTGTTTGTAATCTTTATTCGCCTTTTATCAGAGATAAAAAATTAACACCAAGGATACTCAGAGAGAAAAACAATCATTTACTTTTCTAAATTAAGCAATGCATATAGGATGATTTTTGTACAAATATTTTCACCCCTTCAGGCTATAAAACAAAATGATCAATATATTAGTATTAATATAAACTTACAACTGATCTTTATTCAAATCTGATAATATCCCAAAATGTGCCTTATATCACCATTCATTTTGTCTCTTTTTATGGACCATCGGAGCTTGAAAAAAACAACCTACGTATACATGTATGATTGCCACACGTTCATTAAATCTACTCAAATACATACCGTTTTTATAGTGGAATTTAACATTATACTGAAACACTATCTCGAACATTACATATAAATATAATTCCTTGTTTAATACAATTGATCAGGTTCTAATTGGTAAATATACACTAAATTTAATACAAACATTACGACTGTTTAATAAACTATGCCAAGTATATTCAAATTACACACCATAGACAGGAGTTGGAGCAGACTTAGCTTGAGTTGAAAGGATCTATGTCAGATGAAAGGGATAAATCACAGTAATAAAAGTTGTTTAAAAAGTAAAACAATAACCTTCCAACTCAGGCTGTGTCTTTTACTGAACGAAGTATAGTGCTCTATTTGCTGAAATAAAACTTGTTGCTTTTCAGTGTAAAAATCGACTCTGAAAATACCGTCAACACATATGTAAAATGTTATGGTGCTCATAACTATGTTACGCAGCAATATAGTGTGTCGCGGCATCCCAGTTGAAAATAATTGCCCTATAAATATTCATAAAATCACGGTGACAAACATGTTTATTCAAATAGACAGGGTTCCTGATAATTTTCCTATTGAACTCAATTGGAAAATAATCATTTCAGAACTCACAAACGAAGTAATGATAATAATTTTAATTTAAGAAATATTGTTTTAAATTAGAATACTTTTGATATTTTATATTATCTCTTCTCAATATCATTTTTCCATTAAAATATGGTTAATTTCGTATAGTGCTAGTAGCAACGTTGTTTGTTAATTGTCAAAGAACAGAAATAAATGATAAAAATCCATTTAAAAATTATTAAACATTATAGATTTAACGTTATAGCAATTAAAAATTGAGAAAATTGTTCATAAGGTTGAAATTTTTTCCATATTTTACATCACGTTCATTTAATTTTATGGTAGTAAAGCATTAAGAGACATAAAATTTACATTTAAAAGGTATGTGTAATTGAGATGTTACGGACTGGAATGTTAAAAGCAGTGTTATGCACTGGAATGTTAAAAGAAAAATTGATTAAAACTTTATGTTTGAAATTTTCTCTTTAGAAAGTAGAAAGCTACTCTTAAGAAATAAACCATATGAAAATACCATAAAATCAAGAATAAATATTATTAAATTAAGTACTTTCCTACCATAAAAGAACCTTGAATAGAATAGCAATTTAGTCGAAATTTACCTGCAAGCACGTTCAGATAGCCGATTAAAATATACTAATAATTTACTTTTTTATATAGGCCATTATCTTAAGTGTTTTAGTTCATATATCATTAATTCTTTATTTATTGTCATAATTCGTTTAAAATCTTATTTATCATTTATTATAGCATTATATTCATTCCTTCTCATAACAGGAATTTACTCTACGATGCAAATTTGTTTGAAAATTTATGACTGAAGGACAAAGAAGGTAATTGCATAATAAATATGTTGGTAAGTCATTTTAATTAATAAATAAATCGATAATTCATTATTGTGTTTTAGTACTAAACATGTATTCAACAGAGAGAAAAGAGGTTTGCTTCAACTGTCTTTTACAACCTTGCTTAAATTTTGCAATAATTTTTGGTATAGAACCACTGATTCCTTGTAACTGTCAAGTGAGACAACCTTCGACGTACTTTCATAAAGTTATAAAGAAATACTACATTAAAACAATTGAAATACTTTCATGGGAACATTTTGTGTTGGCGATATTGGAGCTTATACCAACTCATATTTTTAAATGCCCCTGTGAATCTGTATTTTCTGTAATCAGTATTGGAGCAACAGAATTTAAAATTGGAGGCTTAATTTTATCATTCGTTAGCTCAACGATACTCACGTTTTTTAAACATAACAAGACTAATGTAGATGTAAAATTGAGGCATCCGATTTTTCAGAATGAAAAGGCATTCTACACAATTAATAATTTATCATTATTGATATCTGTAATAGTAATTTTCTTGATCTCTTCGATGGCAATAGTAAATTCGTTTATCTTGTATCCTGCTTGGCGTATGGGAGCAACATTTGCAAGTGAAGCTTTCATTTGTTGCATAGAATTTGGAATATGGGTCAGTTACCTTATCGGTGGAATTGCTATTTTTTTAATACTAGCAGGAATAATTGGATTTGTAATCATAAAGGAATTTCAACAGCTGTCCTCAGAACTCGCATTGTTAAGAAGAAACCAGAATAACCTTCAAGTTCTATTAGAAGAAACCATAGCCCGTCAAGACGATTTATGGCGTAACGTATCACAAATGAACAATAAATTCAATTATGTATTAGTTATAATTCATACCAGTGTCACATTCGGAACCAGTTTCAGCTATTACATGTATCTGTATATAGATATGGATAAATCTGTCAAATACATAATGTTTGGCTTAGTTATTATATCAACTTTTGTTTGTATCATTTACGGATTTCTTCTCTGTTATGCCGCTTTTTCGGTATGTTCAATGAAAACAATAGTTTATTGTAATTATTGCTATTTTTAAAAAAAATAATATTATTGTTGCTTTTTAGATACAGAATACCTTTCAAGATATTCGTGGGGTTGCAGCGAGCAAGCTTTCTGTACAATTTCAGTTAAAAGTAAGTTGCATTATTACTAGTGAAATCATTCACAAATCATTATAATTTATATTAAATTTTATCTCATTCTTAAAATGTATTTCTTGAAATATATAGGTCCTGGATTTCATGAAACGTTTTGGAAAGTGCTCATTGGCTATATCAATAGGAGGTTGTTTCAATATCACTAAGAACTTTCCCCTGAAGGTATAGTTTTCAAATATTTGAAGAATAACTTTATAAAAATGAAATAATAACAAACCCTAATAATAATTTACCCAATTTTTTCAGCTGGCAAAATCCTTGCACTCAGTTTTTTCAAGTTTGTTAAAACTGAGAGATGTTTCTTATCAAAGCAGAAATCATGATGAAATTTTAACTTGCAATAATACTTATTCATAAAAATCCAATCGTGATACAATATCGAAATTGTCTGATATAATTTAGTGCAAGTTTGTATGTAACCGAGTAAAATACAATGTGACTAAAAATTCGCTAATCACTGTACTTATTGTTTTAGATGCAATAATGACTAAAAGTATTCAAGTTGATTCCTGCATAACGAGTGGAGTTTGTTTTGTTGGGGGTGTAATCAGGAAGGAAGTAATTCTAACATCTCCAGTTAGACTTCACGGAAAATTAAATGAAGCTGTTAGCAATTTCCTAGCGGAATTTAAGAATACATTTATTAACCTGGATAACAAGCTTCACTCGTTGTTTGGGGTCAGCATGATTATTTCCTGTCATTATTGCATGTGAAATAATGACACTGATTACCCCATTTGGCAAGCGACATTTTGGCCACAGTCTGTAGGCTTCATCACGCTTACACATTTAGGAATTTTTCCTTGCAACCAACATTATAATCTTAAATTGCAGCGCAATTTTTTAAAATATTCTAGTAAATTTTAATAAATGCATGTTTAATTAAGGTGAAAGTTTACTGAGATACGAAGGTTTAAAGCAATGGCTGACTTTATTCCTTTGTATATACTAAACTATCACTGTTCATTTCGAAAGCATGGGCAATTTTTTATAAAACCCCGAAAATTAAGCTTTTTTATTTTATAAAAGTTAAAAATATTATAATATACTAGCTGCAAGGACCGGCTTCGCTGGGCAAAAAGTAACGATAGTGAAAATTCGTTCTGTAATCGAACCAATTCGAATTTAAATTCGAATTCGAATACAAATTCGAATTTAAAACGGTTCGAACATTTTTAAAATCGAAATAGAAAATCTTCGAAGTCAACCACTTTGAGTCCTCATATCTCCCGCACCCTTATAGCTATCGAAATGCAACCACCATAGTGCACAAATGGAGATTTGGGGCTACTACCACATACAAACACCATCCATGTGCGATGTGTAGTTTTCGCTGAAAAGTGAAATATAGAGACACACACGTCCGTTTTATATATATATATAGGTTAGTATAAAAACATTTTAACAGCCACACATGGCGCCACATTCAGTTTTAAATATTGCCGAGAAAGTTAAGCAACTCATTGCTGCATAATTTTTACGTCTGTTTTACTTCACGATGTAGACAAAAATGACTTCAAATTATTGAAACATCCACTTTACTAAGTACCGTATTCTTTATACATTCGTTTGCTAATACGCGTTTTAAGTTTCCTTCCCTCTTCTATTGGCTAAAATACAAAATCATTGTTATGATTTCATACAGTATTATTAAACTTCATAAAATTTTTCTACATATCCTGATTCGCATCTTATATAATCAGTGCTATTTGTTTTTTATATTAAAACTGACATTCAATTTACTAATATTCTGTCAATAATTTACTGCATACATTATACATGCATATTTATTATTCAATAAAATTTTACTTATACGTAGTTTTACAACAATATTTTATTTATTCACTTATACTTTAATAGGGACTTTAATTTACATAGATGTTTTATCAAAGATGCATTTGACACATTCATTGTCCATGATATTAACTTCACAAAGGTTCCTTACAGTATATAATAATTGATATAGCACGTTATTTAGTCTTCATTTCCTGTTTATGTTTATTATTTATCACTTATTATTATATGGAGTGTTGTATTATCTTTTTGTTTTTATTTGTCTATAAATAAAGGAACTACATTTAATATGTAAATGGAGTACTACAAGAATAAAAATATTTATAAGTAATTTCCGATTATCTATTTATAAACGAACAATTAATATTTTATTGTCTTGAAATGAAATATGTGAAACGTATCCTTAAAAATAACACTTCTAATATTTGATGATAATATTAACTATTGCCTATTGATTATAAATGTTGTTAACCTAATTAATGGGTCGATGTTTTCTGTTTACATATTCATCGTCAAAAAATTTCATTGTAGTGTCATATATTATTAGCGTAATAATATATAACACTACAATGAAAAATAAAAACGATAAAATTGTATAATTGATTAGTATTTGGTGTATTAATCGGATGTTACGCATATTTATTTATTTTTTAATTAAATTAGTAAATTGTAAGAAAAGAGAGCTAGAAGTATAATATGTCGTATTTCGAGTTATTAAGAATAACGTGTCTAGATTGGAAGTAACCATAGAGAAAAAGTTGCATAGATTGAACACCAACATGTAGTATATTCAAAAATGTTCAAATGAAAATATTAATCTAGAAGCACTTCAATTATCTTAACATATTAGAAAACATATAATAAACCATGACATATGTATTATAAAAGCTGTAATTATAAAATCAATAATAAAATATAAGAAATGTGGAATAAAGAAAGTAAAAAAATTTATAAAAACACATTAAAATATAAATATTTATGATACTGTTATAGAAAATAAAAATAGAAATACTAGAAATTAATATGCAAGATAAACACCAGTTTCATTTTAATAAAAGAAAAATTTTGAAACATCATATATAAACGGGCATAGCTGAAGTACTCAGATATAAATTACAAGGAATTTCTATAAATGACGAAGTAGAGAAAACAATAATAAAATGTAAGCTTCTATAGCTTCTGCTATAGGAGCTTAGCATTAAGCATTTTCTTTAAATTTCGTTTTTAAAACTGCATATGTGATAGTATTTTACAGAAAATCGATTAAATTTATAAAGGTGAAAAAGTGTTTGCAACATGTTTAGTTTTTTTCTGATATATTCTGCTTATAATAATAGAATATCTGATTATTAACTAACGATTATTACGTAAATGAATTGTGCTGTGTGACGCAACGGGATACGTGCATGAAGTGGCTTGACGCATCAAATGTGCAGGAGTTATAGTTTTATAAACAGTAGGATCCGATCTAACGGTAAGAAAACAAACCAAAATCTTGAGTTAATGTCTAACAAGACACCAGAAACTATAAAATTATAAACTTACGTAACTACGAAGCATGTTTTCAATGTTAGAAGATAATTCCTGATATCACTATTCGCTTGTTAGATATATGAAAAGCATATAATATATTTAAAAAAATTGTAAAATTGACAAGAATATGATAAAGTGCAATCATTACTTCATATAAAAGTTAAATTTCAACTAGGTAAAGCAATTGATATATAAATATACTTAAATGAAAGTGATTTACATTTTCGATTCACATTATTAAAACAATGTTCCATCATAGCTATAAGACTGCACTCATCCATATTTGCACCAACGATTGGTTGAGGAGAGAGAGAGAGAGAGAGAGAGAGAGAGAGAGAGAGA
>NW_019386173.1:68875-80393 GCF_000671375.1 Centruroides sculpturatus | reverse complement strand
TTGCCGATCTTGCCCCTATACCCGGGGCAACTTCGTCAATTTCTCTCTTCTTGTAAAGTTGTAATTATTTTAATTATTTTTATTTCCAAACTGATTTTAACCAGTTCTATAGTAAGGTAACATTCCAATAGACAATATGCAAAGCTTTTTTTTCAGTTTACAGCAGTATTTATTACACAAAATGTAAGTAAAGCTTAACATGCCGATCTTGCCCCGATCTCCCCTAATATATTTTAAAAAATTGTAAAATTGACAAGAATATGATAAAGTGCAATCATTACTTCATATAAAAGTTAAATTTCAACTAGGTAAAGCAATTGATATATAAATATACTTAAATGAAAGTGATTTACATTTTCGATTCACATTATTAAAACAATGTTCCATCATAGCTATAAGACTGCACTCATCCATATTTGCACCAACGATTGGTTGAGGAGAGAGAGAGAGAGAGAGAGAGAGAGAGAGAGAGAGAGACAGACAGACAGATTTCATTTATTGATGTTGCTAACTAAATAAAAGATTCAACTAGCCCAGTGTTGAGAAAAACGTCACTTCATTGTGCCAGTACACAATAAGATTTCATTTATATATGTATCATACACTCCATGTAGATATCAAACTAGTTAACAATGTCACGGAATAGAAAAACGATTTTAAATATGTCATTTATCATTCACGACATTTTGAAAAGAATGAGGTCTTTATATATGGCCAGAAGTCTCACTTTCTAGTAACTTATACCTTTCTAGATAGAGACAAAATTTTATAAATATTGTAAACATTGTAACCTGCAATATGTGACTACAGTTTAAACGGGAGTTAATATAAATCAAAATAGAACTTCAATTTGCCGTTTTTTAAAATCAATTTCATATATTGATTAGAACGACTTCATAATAAAGATAGTTTATTTAATAATTTTTCATAAATTACGAAAGAATGTCAATACCACTGAAATGACAATGTCGAACTTAACAAGTAATCTTTTATCTTTTGTATCTTTTCAAATATAGCATAAATGAATGAAAGAACAATTGGAATAAAGAATAACGCATGGAAAGCCGTTTGTATAGAAACAAGAATTACAATTTTTGCAAATGTTGAAAGAAAATATACATCAGAATATAAAATCAATATTCCTATTCCCGTGGTCAAAGATCCTTGAAGTATTGGAAAGCCTACACGATACAGAGAATCTTGTAATTTCTCGTTTGGTGTCTTGTACTGTGACATGACGTATGCATACGAAATATGAGCAGGATAATTCACGCTGAATCCTACACATAATATGAGACTTAGCATCGACATTATATCCAAATTGACTCCCCATAAGGACATGTAACCTAAGGTTTCTATCATTGCAGATACCACAGATATTGCAACAGTAATTGCGACTAATAAATTTGAAATGAACAACAGGAAGATTGCTGTTATCAGTATAGCAGTAATCCAAAATAATTGGTAAATCAATTGTCCAATGATGATTCCTTGTTCAATTAAACCTGATTTAACACAATGCACCAGTACACGAATTTCTGATTCTTCGGCGATTTTTAACAAATCTCTCAATGCATCACTTTCTGAGTATGAAGAATTTAAATCCTTTCCCATGATAAAAAATCTACTGTATAAGATGTCAGTTTTGTTACTATTAAAAACGACGTCATTAGACAGTGACTGGGCAGCCCTGATGTTAAAAAATACATTGCGAAGTCCATCGATAAAATCCTGCTTATTTGACATATTGTAACCACGTAATGAAAATTTTGCTACGGGACTTTTCTGAAATTCTTTGTAGAATTTCAACCAAGATACAGTAAATTCTTCCCCAGCAATATTTGGATGTTTCTCGAATTTACTTAACAGAGTTTCTATTGATTTTTGTACCTTTATATCTGAATAATCCAATGTTTCATTAAGAATTATGTGAAAAGGATATGCGTAACGCGTGAAGAACTTGAAACTAATTCTGTAGCTCTCTGTAAGCAAAGAATCTTTAGAAAATAAGTTTTCATACTTGATGCCATGCTGAATGTAAAATATGCCCCAAACTCCACCTAATAAATTAATGACGTAGATTAGGATTGTGATCATCTTCACGTATTGATTCGAAAGTATTTTTCCTAATGAATCTCTAAAAAATGCCATAGTAAATTCTTCTTCTGTACTATTATAATTGTTTTCAGGATATTCTTCGCTTTGTTCTGGAATAGGAAAAATTCAAAAATTGATATTTAGAAGAACATTTGCAGATAAATCAAAAATATCAGGTTAAATTGAATGTACAATTGTTTTAAACCTTCTAATAGATAAGTAAATATATATAAAATAAGCATTTAAATAATAAAAAATAAATAAAATTAATAAATAATTATAAAGTAGTCACTAAAACTTATAAGGTATTATTTGCGGGAAGGCACAGTCAAAACAGATATTCTTTTTTGCATTTGGGACATAGTTTTCATTTTTTCAATCGAATTTCATAACTCCTATTTAGCATCACATTCAACGTAGTATTTTATAATTTTCAAATTATTTTGTATTTATTATGGTTTACAATGAAATTATTTTTCTTTTTTCTATGTTTCCTATTATGACATTAAAAATATAACAGTTTTGGTTAAACGAAATAATGTAATAAGTTACAATTAATACGTTTATTTTACTATTTATCTATTTCTGTTCTATGGGCACTGAAAATATCTTTTTTCTGTATTGATTAAGAATTTTAGAAAATTCATAGTGAGACGGCCAGATGACAATAACAAAGCCTGATATATCCAACACATCCTGAAAAAAAAAAAATTAAAAGCTTCTCACACGGACTAGAAATCACATCCTGTAATTAGCAATACTATGAATGATTTTTCTCATATCCTTTTTATTCAGAATGTGCTGGATATATCAGGCTTTGTTCTTGTCATCTGGACATCTCACTGGAATCTTGTAAAACTGTTAATTAATTAATCAATACAAAAAGGTTCTCCATTACATTTTTCCGGACATGGTCAAGATTTATAAATTTTATATATAAAGAGTATTTTGGTGAAAATGAGATTAAAATAATACTGTCAGATTTGGCTTAGTAGGAAGTAACTTTTATGATCTGATTTGATTATTGTCCAAAAAACATAGTCATCTTCTACATGCAGTAAATGTTTTTTGGGGCTGCAATTTTCAAAAATTGTATAAATTCCCTATAAATACTAGATCCCTTAATTTCAAGAATAAATTCAGATAGATGAAAATCGAGACAAGATATGGAAATCGAAAGGGCAGGATGTCCGGATGAACTACACGAATTTAGATGCAAACCGTAAATTACATTATTTAAATGATCGCTCAATTAAAAATTTTTCCCTAAAATTGTGAGGTGACCGGTAATACTGTATTGTTAATGGAAAAGTATGATGTACAGGAGCAAACCGTACTAATTTGAGATGGAGAGCATACATTTTAAATTAATAAATTAAAAAAATTGCAGTGCAGCATTGTAACGATGTCACAATAAATGATTGCTCATAAATTATATAAAAACTAAAAACAGTCATGAATTAAAAAATGTATATGAGAAATTACATATTGTGTCATTGTTACAATGCCAGGATGCAATTTTAATAATATTTTTATGTATTTAAATTAAAATATATTCTCTTCACTTGAAATTACTAGTTTGCCTACGTACATCTTACTTTACCTTTAACAATAGAGTCGCGCAAGTCATCTATAAACTGCTTCCAAGAGAAAGATTTGAAGTGTAATAACGTAATGCCCGGTTTCTATGAGAAGATCATATATAGTTTCATCAGTTCCTGAGGCCTGGACTTAGCGGGGGTACCTAGCGGCAAGAGGCGGCGGATATAGATGATCCAAAGGTCCCACTTTGGACAAGATAAATGGAGTGTAGTCATTTAGACTTATCTGACGCAAGTTGGTAGACCTGCTGATGGAAATGTAAGCACTCGTTGGCCTGCGGTTTGATGGCACTTGATAGGGGCGCTGCTGAAACGTGGTAGGAGCCCTCTGCTTCAGCAGAACGGTTCCGAGATCCCCTACTCGCGATGGTTAAAGCATCTGCTTGTAGGGAAATGGACACTGTAAACTGGGCTAGTGTGTAAAATCCTTGACTAGCCACAGAGGACACCGAAATTATGGATTCAATTCCCGCGTTGGTACAGAGACTGGAAGCCATGGATCTGATAATCCTTACACTCTGAAATCTGAGACACACAAAATAACTCCAGCATCCACCCCAGTGGCATGGGGCCTATGTTCGAATGCAAAGGTGGCCGAATGCACTCGGTACTGCCTCAGCCCATAATATCGCAGACCACGTAAATCTCCTTCTGCCTGGTAAAAAGAGAAGCAGTTTCCCAGGGGAAAGACTGGGCATCACACACCCAAAGCTGGCCTGGAAGCCATGGCCTGCATGCCGAAGCCAATAAAGTGAGGAGTGATACTCACATTGCTGAAACTCAGACTTATAAACTCAGTGGATGCACTTGGCAGGACCCCACTGACTGTTATTAAGAGCTGGTCTCTCCTTGGTAGAAAACTCTAAGTGCAGTACAGGCTGTACTAAAACGTATATCTAGTAAGAGGGTTGGACTTGAGAGAGAAGAAGGCAAAGAAGACAAGAAAGGAAGTTAGATTTGGTTCCCTCTTGGGTTGTATCACCAGAGCAACAGCCAGAGCCTGAGCATTTATCCCAAGTTCGACTTAATAGAATCCAAGACACCCAGTGTACTTTGTAGTATCATTTGGCAGAGCAGAGACAATTACTCAGAGTTTATTATACGAGTTTCAGTACAGTACAGTGAAAACATGAACTATGTACTGTTAGCCCCACTGAAGAGGCATTTCGTAGGCGAAATACATTTGGGGAGTTTGTTAGTAATGTAAATAAAAGTTTTTCTCTGCAAACTGATTTCTTTTTAGACCTTTTTAACTTTAATTTTTTATTCATTATTGATTTAATGTTTTAAGATTTGAAGTTATATAATATCCAGAAAGTCAGAAGTGAAAGAAAAATATAATTTTTTCGTATATTTTACATTTATGTAAGAAGAATAAGGAAAAAATTCTGACTCCATCTGTTTTTATTATTATTTTGGAATTTATATGATACTAGCTGCAAAGACCGGCTTCGCTGGGTTTTTGTGGGCAAAAAGTAACGATAGTGAAGATTAAGATAATTACATTATAGCCAATCTTACCCGTTTTCACAAAATGCAAGAATTAGGTCCCCTGTTTCCAGACTAATTAGAGAATTTTTACGTCCAGTCAAACGAACTATTTTCAATTTGATCAATTTTCTGGAACGTTTACAATTGTTCTATAATCGAACCAATATTCGAATTTTATGTTCGAATTTAATTCGAACATGACATTCTTAATAGAAAACCACTTTTAACCACTTTCAGCCCCATATCTCCCGCACCCTTATAGCTATCGAAACGAAACCCTCATAGTGCACGAATGGACACTTCGGGCTACTACCACATACAAACACCATTCACGTGCGATGTGTAGTTTTGGCGGAAAAGTGAAATATAGGGACATACACGTCCATTTTTATATATATACTAGCTGCAAGGACCCGCTTCGCTGGGTTTTTATTTGTATGTAATATAGTTTTTTTTATATATATAAAAGACTGTTTTTCTAAGTAATCTAGAATCTAGCTGCAAGGACCCGCTTCGCTGGGCAAAAAGTAACGATAGTGAAGATTAAGATAATTACATTATAGCCAATCTTACCCGTTTTCACAAAATGCAAGAATTAGGTCACCCGTTTCCAGACTAATTAGAGAATTTTTACGTCCAGTCAAACGAACTATTTTCAATTTGATCAATTTTCTGGAACGTTTACAATTGTTCTATAATCGAACCAATTCGAATTCGAATTCGAAAATTTTTAAAATCGAAATAGAAAATCTTCCACTTTCAACCACTTTCAAGCCCATATCACCCGCACCCTTATAGCTGTCGAGACGCAACCACCCCTATGCACGAATGGAGATTTGAGGCTACTACCACATACAAACATTATTCACGTGCGATGTGTAGTTTTGGCTGAAAAGTAAAATATACACATACGTCCATTTATATATATATAGATTCTGCACTATCAAAAGTAGAGTATGAATAAAAATTCTGCACCTGTTCATTGTTTATATAGGCCTAAAACATCACTAACATCCCTTTCATTTAGATTCTTTGTCATCACTAATTACTATCGCTGTCAATATCTAATAATACTGTCTGAACTGTTGCTATCATACATTTACCTGTATTATTTGTCGACCTCTAACTTATCATTTTCTAGATACCTCTAAGTAATTATCTGCCTGTAAATATGTTGAATATGTTGTCTAAATAGATGTAATTTTCTCTTTTTCTTCTAACAGCCTATATATAAAATCCAAGAACTAAATCTACTGACTTTTAATCCCCTCTCTAAGATTGTTCCTAACTTTGTTTTGGCTCAATTTTAATCTTTATTTATCATTAATAAACACAATATAAATAGTGAATAACATATATCATAGCTCCTTTCTCAATGCAAACTACAATAATTCATTTAATAGTAATAAAGAAAAAATATGGGCTTAATTTTGATAAACTCCAAAGCAACTCTAAATACTACATTTTTTTTTTCTAATACTTTAAATCTATCCTGTATTAACACATGGTTTATCATTCCTATACATTTCCATAATTAAATGTATATAATTTTCATCGACAACTCTTATTTTCGATTTAGAGTTCCTGAACATCCAGATGGCATTACATGCTAATTAATAAGACATAACTATAAATTTTTTGACTACGTTTTCTTTTCCTTAACGAAAACTTCCGAAAATATTTTAAAATAAATACAAATTGTGAACAAAAAACAAACAGTGTTATCAGTTTAAAGTCTAAAATCGTAAAAGCGACAGTCAATAAAAATGTAAATATTAACGATATTTACGAATAAAAAATAATGTTCAAAATCAAATTAAAATAGTATTTATAAGCGGTGCTTTAAAAAAGACAAAAGCAATATCTTAGTTAAAAAGGGTAAAAATTTTATATATTAAAAGAATATGGAATGTTTACAGCTGACTTTCCCTATGAACGAACCACACTTATGCCGTGAAGCGATTGAAGCGCTCGAAATGGCAGAAATATGTATTACACCACTATTGTAGCATTAGTGCCATTGGCAGCCAAGGACCAATATATCTATCGACTCTGCTAATAGTAAGTTTAATTGTAACTACTTTATTTATTCACGCGATCAACAACAGACGGCGTTAAATATAATGCTTTCTCTATGATAATCTTTTTCTATAAATTATCAAAAAAGAAAGCAGAGAGTACCAAACTTTAAAATTTCATAAAAAATTACAAAATTAAATTTTGAAAATTGTGAACCGTGTGTTTATTAAAGAATTAAATACTATTTTAGCAAAAAACTGTTCGGTTCTACCTACTTTTGTTCATAAAAATTTACAAAAAAGTTCTTTCTCATAAAATAGTTTTAATGCCATCTGCTAGAAATTCAGTACAAAACCGAAGGAATTACATTCTGTTTAAGAAAATGATATTCAGAAATCAGGACCCTAAACTTCGTGAAAATATGAAACGTCGACTATCAAAATACTGTTTACATATGATTATTTTAGACAATTTTCCGTTTTAATAAGGTCTGTAAAAAGAAGAACAATATTCACTGCTGATTGAATAATACTTCAGAATATATTACATTTAAAATTTCAGACACTAATATTCATTAGAAATATCAACGCATACTATACAAACAAAAACAATATTAAGAGAAATAACATTGTCTGTATGCTGGTGTCCAAAAATAATGTACAAAACGTGACGGCCGGATGGTCAAGTGGTTAAAATGTCAGTTTACCGCTCTAGAGACCTGGGTACAAAAACAGTAAGATCGAAAATCCCAAAATATTTGAGTTAGACCATTCTGGGTATATCATACTTATTTTCTTATCACCTGGGCACTTTATTGTGAACATGGCCGAACAGAATAAAGTTAATAATAAGAACAAAAATAATTTTCAAAGATATCGACTTGTCGAACAGAAAGTAAAGAATTCTGGTATGTCATAATGCACAAACATAAAAAAATAGTACCGTAATTTATTGGAAGAAAAATTTTGTATACAATTTCAATGTGGATGACCATATATTCTGAAAATCTCAAATTTGAAGTTGCTTTTTTTTTTTAACATAATTATACGTTTCATATGGAATATTATGAATATATGTGACTGTCGACAACAAGACATACTTTTCAAAATCCAAATCAGAAGTTCGAAGTTGTTCAAAGGATTACTAGTCCTCAACAAATGACTTTCTACTAAAGAATTTCTTGAACAGGTCTTGAAATTTCACCATAATGGTGTTCAAGATCTGATTCAAAACGAGAAAAAAAAATGGTGGTATTCTATTTTATTCCGTTGTTTAAAAAATAAATAAAAATTACAGCTTGCAGTTTAATTTTGAACACTGGTGTACACTCAATGGAATAGATGCATGGTGAAATACAACTTTTTTCTTAATTCCGTTTTTTCTATTCACAAAAAAATTATAAAAAATAATATTCAATTTTTACCTGAACTAACACAAATGAAATAAACTAAAATTTATATAAAGCAAAGTATAACCTCACAATGTCAGTAACAGATATTCTAGTTACATAAAAATAAGCTACTTTAACATTTTTCTGAGATCGTCTAACATTCTCAACAGTAAAAATTAAATTCGGAAAATATAATCCATCAATATAAGCCATCAATCAAAATAGAGTTTAACTTACCACATCTAACAAATTTTCCGGAACGAAGATTCTTTTCTTCTCTGTATCCACTCAACGCCAAACATCCTCCGAAAAACGTTATCTGATATACATAATTGAAAATTATGCAAGTAGCAGTATAATAACTGAATATTCGAATGAAAGGAAAAGGGGATATCATCCCGATGCAGTACGAAATGAAGTTAGTAAGTGAAGTTAAAGTAATAGAAACTCCTGCTTCAGAATATGTTACTTCCATGCGTTCCTCAACTGTGTGTTTGGGATTAGTCATCCTCCAATTTGCTATTAATACGAAGGCATCATCTATCTCGGTCACTGAAAAACACATAAATCAGTTCTTTAACGTAACAGTTCCACCTTTACAGTTTGTTTGCAGCAACAGTGATTTACTTACCGAGAATTAAAAATGGAATTGTAACATTCCAATAAGTAGTTTCTACATTTGACACTGCCATTAATCCAAAAGACGATACAATAGCTAAACCAGCGTTGATTACACTTGCTACCCCAAGAAAAGGTTTACATCTCACCCATTTATTGCTCATATTAAGGAATATTGAAAACACAATCATAAATGCAACCAAACCTCCTATTTTAGGTTTTGTTCTTCGAAATTCTTTGTGAAATCCTTCTTCTATAGCTAATGGAGAATTTGGAACAACTGTGATGTCTATAAAATGATATTTTTGAATCATATCATAAACATGAGTGGACCATTTTTCAAACAATTTCTTTTTAACTTTATTTTTCTCATCAGTTACATATATTAGCGTAATTGCGTTTACCTTATCTACAATGTTATAATTGTCTTCAGAAACGCCTCCTAAATTTAAAAAATAGGCTTTATAAGTGAAAGACATGAAATCTATATCCATTGGATACTTCAGCTTCTTTCTCTTTTGTATTATAGAATCTATTCCCACTTCAGATATCACCTCAATAATAGGATTTTCAAAGCATGTTTCGTGCATAAGAGCGCAAATATCGTTATATTCTGTTAACTTTCCATCAGTTTCTAACGTTATATTTCGTACGATTTCATCAATCAATTTTACTTCTGAAAGAATACCTTTCTCAAACATGTTTCCTTCATCTTTCTTCAACACGTGTATAAACAGACAATTGGGTATTTCAGGAACTCTTATCTGATCAGAAAATTCAGATGAATTATACGAAAAGGTTTTTTCTATAAATTTTTTAGTTTGAAATAGTTCTCCTCTATCTGGAATTGATATATCCTTAAAGTTGTTACTGGGTGTTAATTCTCCAATAAATATAGATAAAATAACAGACAAAAGTATAGGTAAAATGATAAAGAAATATGGATGCCGTCCAACCAATATTCCTAATTTTTTGAAAATGTAACAAAGAATTTTCCTTACGCATTGAAGTTTCATATCGCAGCTTCGATACGTCTTTGAAAAATGATCTGAGCTTGGTGATCTGAAAAATACATAAATTATCTTAATATTTTTAGCGCTTTTTAACACTAGTTTAGTTAAAATTTATCACCAAAATATATTTAATAATGTGTGTGTTAATTGACCATAGAAGTTATGTAGAAGGAGTAAATATCAGATCGTGCCATCCGGTTTCCGTTTGTCAAAAACCACACCTTAGGACTCCTCGAACTCAGACAAAGTTCCATACACAGCTAAGACAAATAGCTGTGTATGGAAGTGTTGTAGTTCCTCTGCTCATGTATGGTAGCCAAACATGGGTATTGCACAACTGTCACAGAAGTCGCATTACTGCATATGACTAGAGGTATTTGAGCGAAATGTGTGTAATAAAGAGACACTCTGTGAAAAATGAATAAATGCTGCAGGAGTGTGGACTGAAAGAGAATGTGGTTGAAAAGATGGAGTTTCCGACCTAAGATGGTTCGGCCATGATAAAATAATGAAAAGAGAGAACTATTCAGGATAGTATACATGAGAACATAGATCGAAAACCGCAGTATGAAACAGCAGAAAAAGTCATGGTTGGAACAATTTGAAAAATATCTGAAAGAACGTAAAATGTTGAGTCAGAAAGAGAATGGCAGGAAGTGTGTCTGAAGCAAAGCAGGTGTGTCTGGACAGGAGAACGTGGAAAAAGTTGCTGAATAGACAGTTTGTAAAATTGTACACTCCTTTTGCCTGCTCTCACTTTTCTCAGGTTCTGAGCTTGCGAATAAAAATGTATGTACGTATAATAAAATGTTAAAAGATCAAAAATGTTTTAGGAAAAAATATTAAAAAGAGGAATGAAATGTGGAAAGAAACTGGTGTCCAGATTTACGTGGTAGTTTATTCTTTCCTTAGTGTCTCAGAGAATAAATATAATAAAAAGCAAGGAACAGAAAAACACAAACATTCTATTATCTATATACAGCAGTAGACAAAAGTTCTCAAAACGTGGAGATTTCCAAAAAACTCAGTGGGCCAAATTTTACACGATTCAAATACTTTTTCTTGTTACATACATATGAACCGAAAAAGGAAAATTGAACATTATTTCATAAATATTTTATTTTTAAGTTATTAAGATTGTATTAATTAATAATTAATCGCAAAATATCATGTCATATGATACACAATCGACAAATGAAATGTTAATATTTAAACAATGGGTTATAATTTTATAAATCTATATCTATATCTATATATATATATATGGACGTGTATGTCCCTATATTTCA
>NW_019386173.1:48636-66774 GCF_000671375.1 Centruroides sculpturatus | reverse complement strand
AGCTGGCAAAAGACACGAAAAATCGTCGATTCTTTCGTATTTGAAGCAATTTGGAAATCGAAGCGGAATAGAATTTAACATTAGTAAATAATATAAAATAAATATTGAAAATTGTAACGAGATAATTATGGGTAATAGATATAATATATCTAAATAAATAGATGTTATATGTTTTTATCAAAGCAAGAATTGGCATTTAGAGGGCGTATGGAATATATTGGATTTAATAACAGAAATAATTATATTAAACTTGTTTATTAAGTACGTCAGATAAATAATCTATTAAAAATACATTTAAAGAAAGAATTAACTGATTGCCCCTAGATGTCGGCTTCTTATAGAAACACAGCTTCCCTATCATCAAATGTCACGGCACGCCCCTAGGGAAATATGAGAATTGAAAGTTGTTCACTTCGAAAATGTGTAACAATGGAAGTGAAAATAATGGAAGTGTTAACAATGGAAGTGTTAAGAGAAAGCAGCGTGCAAGGTTTACAGGCGCAGATGCAGTTTTTTTGGTTTTTGCAAGAAATCTAACATATTTTTAGACCCATGTAAAAATTTTCTAATTAGTCTGGAAACGGGGGACCTAATTCTTGCATTTTGTGAAAATGGGTAAGATTGACTGTAATGTAATCTTAATCTTAAATGTTTTCGAATAGTCAAGGACCGTTATGTGTAATTAGTGGGAATGGCTTTTGGAGACGTGTGATGCACATTCTTCAGTTGATTTTTCATAAGTAAAAGTGTATGAATAACAGAAACAAGTAGAAAGTGAAAAGTGAATAGTGAAGTGTAAAAAGTAAAATATACAAAACAATGCCAAAGCATAAAAAAGAAGTTTTGCGGTCTCGAATCATATCGAAACAGAAATAATTAGACAGAAGAGCAACTTGAGAATTATAGGGAAACACATCCAATCAAAGAAAGATTACGTAGAGGAAGAAAAACAGTCTTTTATATATATAAAAGACTGTTTTTCTTCTTCTATATTTTCTTCCTCTAAAAGACTGTTTTTCTTTCTCTGTTTTTCTTATATATATATATATATATAAACTATATTAGATATAAATGTACGAACAAATAAAACCCAGAGAAGCGGATATTTGCAGCTAGGACTTAATATTTTTTAATAACAATTAGTTAATATTTTCCACATTATATTATATAAATTGATACGATTAAACCAAAATAAAAATATAATATTAATATATTTCTTTGATTTTTACGGTTTAGAAAAAGATTTTTCTCAACGCCTCATTGTCTCTTGATCAATATCATTATTCATCATATCACTGTGATCAATAACATTTTCAATATGATCAATAGTATAATAATATGACCAATCAAACTCTTGATCATATCACTATGATTAACATAAATATATTTTATTTTTATATCGATGCTAACAAAGTTGAAGCTATCAAAATTGAAAGTTTTGATAGCTTGAATTTTGATAGAAATATGGCGGTGCAATCTCATAATTTTGACTCTGCGATTGTAGATTTCATCGAAATGCCTGACAAGAAGCTTTGACTGATAAATCTAGATTAATTTATTCGTAAAAAGTTTTTATTACGCTAGTTCTACTGAAGTACACAATTATAATTATTAATTAGTTAAAGAATAGTTAGTAATTATTTAATTCTAGATATATTTTGGATGAGAGTAAGGATTCGTTATTAATTACTGAGAAAATATATACTTTTTACATATACTCTAATAAGCAGAGAATACACACGTAAAATTAATATTTACTAGTTAAACTAATAATATATTAATGAAATTAAAATTGAATTTGTTTAATAACATCTAAATAATATATAATTTTAAAAAGTTTACCTTTCTGCTACACAAAAAGCTGAAGTTGTTTTGATGTGATTCTCAAGACCTACAAATATATTTTCATGAAATTTTTCCTGTTGGTTTTTAACTTATACAGGAAATATCTATAATTATTAAGAAATTGCACGACACGCATAAATAATAGCTTTATATGATTACTTATTTATTATTATAAAAATCATATTTCAGGAAGAATGATTTAAATTAGAAGACAATACTTTTTTAATTTTAAACCTGCTGCCAAATTTTTAATTTTAAAACGTTTACTCCTTACCTTAAATCAGTAGTGTTTTGTCCATCATAATTTTCGCTGACAATAAATTAAATCATACTTTTCCGTTAACAATCAAGTCCTGCCAGTCATCTGTGCAATTGTTTCAGGGAAACATTGTTAAATTCGAATAACATGGCATCATCTTTGCGCAGAAAGTTCGTACATAGTTAATCGGGGCTTGCTGACCCGATTAACTATATACGAACTATATGCTTTTCATTTTCGACTTTGCTTACAATATCTAACAACGTTGTTCACATCAAAGAAAGACAGTGTGACAGACAGTGGGCAAAATACTGAGTGTTTTAAGTCTACAACTTGTTGCTAATAAATCAATGCCTTCCACTCTTCAAATAATATAATACAAAGACGAATACAAATATTTTTAACACGAAAAATTAATATTGCTTTCCTATCAAAAATTTCGTATAAAGTAAAGTTTTCGATCGGTTGAATTTCGATAGAAATATGGCGGTGCAATCTTGTAGTTTAGAATATGAGATTTCACCTCCATATTTCCATCGAATTGCATGACAAGAAGATTTGACTAATAAACTTGAATTAATTTATTTGTAAAAACTTTTTATTTACTCGTCCTATAGATGTACCTGTACACAATTATAAATATTAATTTGTTATAAATAAATAATCTATTAAAAATACATTTAAAGAAAGAATTAACTGATTGCCCCTAGATGTCGGCTTCTTATAGAAACACAGCTTCCCTATCATCAAATGTCACGGCACGCCCCTAGGGAAATATGAGAATTGAAAGTTGTTCACTTCGAAAATGTGTANTAAATAATCTATTAAAAATACATTTAAAGAAAGAATTAACTGATTGCCCCTAGATGTCGGCTTCTTATAGAAACACAGCTTCCCTATCATCAAATGTCACGGCACGCCCCTAGGGAAATATGAGAATTGAAAGTTGTTCACTTCGAAAATGTGTAACAATGGAAGTGAAAATAATGGAAGTGTTAACAATGGAAGTGTTAAGAGAAAGCAGCGTGCAAGGTTTACAGGCGCAGATGCAGTTTTTTTGGTTTTTGCAAGAAATCTAACATATTTTTAGACCCATGTAAAAATTTTCTAATTAGTCTGGAAACGGGGGACCTAATTCTTGCATTTTGTGAAAATGGGTAAGATTGACTGTAATGTAATCTTAATCTTAAATGTTTTCGAATAGTCAAGGACCGTTATGTGTAATTAGTGGGAATGGCTTTTGGAGACGTGTGATGCACATTCTTCAGTTGATTTTTCATAAGTAAAAGTGTATGAATAACAGAAACAAGTAGAAAGTGAAAAGTGAATAGTGAAGTGTAAAAAGTAAAATATACAAAACAATGCCAAAGCATAAAAAAGAAGTTTTGCGGTCTCGAATCATATCGAAACAGAAATAATTAGACAGAAGAGCAACTTGAGAATTATAGGGAAACACATCCAATCAAAGAAAGATTACGTAGAGGAAGAAAAACAGTCTTTTATATATATAAAAGACTGTTTTTCTTCTTCTATATTTTCTTCCTCTAAAAGACTGTTTTTCTTTCTCTGTTTTTCTTATATATATATATATATATAAACTATATTAGATATAAATGTACGAACAAATAAAACCCAGAGAAGCGGATATTTGCAGCTAGGACTTAATATTTTTTAATAACAATTAGTTAATATTTTCCACATTATATTATATAAATTGATACGATTAAACCAAAATAAAAATATAATATTAATATATTTCTTTGATTTTTACGGTTTAGAAAAAGATTTTTCTCAACGCCTCATTGTCTCTTGATCAATATCATTATTCATCATATCACTGTGATCAATAACATTTTCAATATGATCAATAGTATAATAATATGACCAATCAAACTCTTGATCATATCACTATGATTAACATAAATATATTTTATTTTTATATCGATGCTAACAAAGTTGAAGCTATCAAAATTGAAAGTTTTGATAGCTTGAATTTTGATAGAAATATGGCGGTGCAATCTCATAATTTTGACTCTGCGATTGTAGATTCCATCGAAATGCCTGACAAGAAGCTTTGACTGATAAATCTAGATTAATTTATTCGTAAAAAGTTTTTATTACGCTAGTTCTACTGAAGTACACAATTATAATTATTAATTAGTTAAAGAATAGTTAGTAATTATTTAATTCTAGATATATTTTGGATGAGAGTAAGGATTCGTTATTAATTACTGAGAAAATATATACTTTTTACATATACTCTAATAAGCAGAGAATACACACGTAAAATTAATATTTACTAGTTAAACTAATAATATATTAATGAAATTAAAATTGAATTTGTTTAATAACATCTAAATAATATATAATTTTAAAAAGTTTACCTTTCTGCTACACAAAAAGCTGAAGTTGTTTTGATGTGATTCTCAAGACCTACAAATATATTTTCATGAAATTTTTCCTGTTGGTTTTTAACTTATACAGGAAATATCTATAATTATTAAGAAATTGCACGACACGCATAAATAATAGCTTTATATGATTACTTATTTATTATTATAAAAATCATATTTCAGGAAGAATGATTTAAATTAGAAGACAATACTTTTTTAATTTTAAACCTGCTGCCAAATTTTTAATTTTAAAACGTTTACTCCTTACCTTAAATCAGTAGTGTTTTGTCCATCATAATTTTCGCTGACAATAAATTAAATCATACTTTTCCGTTAACAATCAAGTCCTGCCAGTCATCTGTGCAATTGTTTCAGGGAAACATTGTTAAATTCGAATAACATGGCATCATCTTTGCGCAGAAAGTTCGTACATAGTTAATCGGGGCTTGCTGACCCGATTAACTATATACGAACTATATGCTTTTCATTTTCGACTTTGCTTACAATATCTAACAACGTTGTTCACATCAAAGAAAGACAGTGTGACAGACAGTGGGCAAAATACTGAGTGTTTTAAGTCTACAACTTGTTGCTAATAAATCAATGCCTTCCACTCTTCAAATAATATAATACAAAGACGAATACAAATATTTTTAACACGAAAAATTAATATTGCTTTCCTATCAAAAATTTCGTATAAAGTAAAGTTTTCGATCGGTTGAATTTCGATAGAAATATGGCGGTGCAATCTTGTAGTTTAGAATATGAGATTTCACCTCCATATTTCCATCGAATTGCATGACAAGAAGATTTGACTAATAAACTTGAATTAATTTATTTGTAAAAACTTTTTATTTACTCGTCCTATAGATGTACCTGTACACAATTATAAATATTAATTTGTTATAAATAAATAATAATTGTTTAATTCAATATGTAATTTAGATGATGGCAATCATTCGTTATTAATTACCGAGAAAAAATATATTTATTAGATATATAAGCAGAAAATACACATGTATAATTAATATTTATTAATTAAACTAATAATAGGTTAAAGCAGTAAAAATTGAATTTTTTCAGATAAAATCTAAATAATATATAATTTAAAAAATTGTGCATTTCTGCTGCAGTAAAAACTAAAATTGTTTTGAAATGATTTTCGAGACCTTCAATTCCATTTTCATGCGATTTTTCCTGCATAACTCATACGTTTGTGCGTGACCCGGAAGCAGCGTAATCTTTCGATTAATTATCTATTATTATAAAGATCATACTTCAGGAAGAATAATTGAAAATAAGACAATACTTTTGTGACTTTAAGCCTGCCAAATTTCTAAGTACTTTGATTTGTATACAAAGCTATGTTAAACATTCCCTTTTACGTATTAAACATATCATTATTTATACAATCTTATATTTTTTGTGTCACGCAATTACGTATTTTTTCTAAAGTTCCGCATTTTTCCTGCAGCTTAACTTAATAGATAATAGTCGAAATAACACGTGAAGTATATAAAATGTTTAACATTAATCCACAATATTTGTAATTATAGATTATATACATTTTATTAAAGACATTATAATGCTTATTGAGCCAACCTATAAAATACGTTAAGTAATAAATATTACTTTTACATTTCCACTCGATGGATATAATCTAATATGTAATAAGTATTTATTTCCTCGCTAAATATTAACGAGTTATTAAAGAAAAAAAATCAAAATGCTTCACTTTGTTTTCAATACAACCTAAATAAAGTTCCAATGTCTGTCCTCTCTGACGACAAAGTCGTGTAATGTTTTAGTTTATGTATTAGATCATGACTTTTATCTGACTAATCTGCACGTATCAATCAATTCTACACTTCAACGGAGTACAAATGTGATATTGGATAAGATTTATATAATAATGTATTAGCGAGGTTGAGGCCGAAGTTTTAAAGGAAAAACGTATACGTCGTATGTTCAGCGCCGCTTTCCTCTAAGCTTAGAAGTTTGAAATGGTGTTTGGAATGTCGAGCACGATTCCACTGACTATCCAAACACCATTGTCAAACTGCTAGGCTTACAGAAAAGCGGCGCTGAACGTCCAACTTACACGTTTTCGAGTTTAAAACTTCGGCCTCAACCTTGCTATTTATATGTAAAACAATGATATTTTATAGAAAGTAGAATAATAATAATTATTAAGAAAAAATAACGTTTGCAATTAATGATTTTTGCATTATAATTCAATACGTTTTCTTTCTTGTATGAGCTGTTATTATTTTCATTTTTGAATGTTTCAGTTTTTTGGACACTAACTTAAATATATTGTATATTTAAAGTATAAAATAATGGAAGTTAATATGAAAATAATAATTGAAAAATAATAAGACGATGCGAAAAATTAACGAAATATTTATTTAATATTTTTATTTGATTTAATCGTTGTAAAGTATAACATCATTTGGAAAATTTCAGCTCATTTCTATTTAAGGTGATAAAATAAATTTTGAACTGGTTTGACATTGCGTGAAAGAATTTCTGAGAAATACAAAGAAAGCCTAAACTACTACACAAATATAAAACATGAAAATAAAGAAAATATCTAATTAAAAGGATATCGTATTAATGTTAATAAATTGCAGCTGCAATTATAGAATTTTCAGTTTTTCTGTTTTAAGTTATTATGTTGTAAATACCTTTTTTATTTTTATGCAAAGTCTGTTTTTTTTTACGTCCATCTTTCGTTTGTTTTTCTCTAGAACAAAGTTATATAGATGCAAAATGGATATCAGATGTGGTAAGTAAAAGAGACGAAATTCGGGTTAATTATTAATATATACGATATTCCAGTCTGTAACTGAATTCTCGTAATTTATATTTAGAATTTTTACCTTACTATATTCAGCGATACATCTGACATAGAATTGATTCTTTCAATAAACTAAGATTAAATTAACGAGCGATTATTTATTGTCGCACAGTCACACTGCTGGGCAGCAATTTTTGATCATATTTTCTTGATTACTTTAATATATAATATATGCTCTCAACAACAAATGAGTAGTGTCTTGCTTGTGTAAATCAAACTTTACCTGTTAGGAATAGAGTCGTGTATGTCATTGAACTTTCGTCAGAGGAAGATAGTTTGAAATGATATAATGTTATTTTCTTTTCGCACAAAAAGTTTTTGTACAGTTAATTTAAGATTCCTATCCCTTAGCTTTTTGTACTTGTTCCGGACTTTTCTCTATTTAACTCCGGTCCGGAGATTAAGGAAGGACAAGTCAGACGGTCGACAGTGTAAATTTATAAGTCTAAAACTTTTTCATATTGCAGTCCAATAATAAAAAATATCTGGGTACTGCTTCTAAACGCCAAGGTTATCTTCATGAAAGAAAAACTACAAACAAACAATTTTGACTGTGATACAAATTGTTATAATTTTTAACTTAGCGCAATATATTTTACATTTGAAATGTTCTTGTCTGGATATTTTTAAAATGTAAACTAATGACAGTAAATGATTTTTAACATAGCATACACTATCAGATCCATAAAAGAAACCATAGAAATGGTGTCGTAGGCCTACGTCACTTGTTTGTTTGTTTAGTTAATGCTACACAACACTAGGGCGATCTGCGTAAGGGGATGCTTTCCGGGAAGTCTTTTTAAGGGTAACTGGATCCTATTCAGGCGTTACAGACGTGGAGAAAACCCGAAAAACTCCATGTGCACAGTCTGTCCTGGAGAGGCGCGAACCCGCGACCAAACTTCAGTGTTCAGGGAATTGAACCTCTTGGCCACTGCTCGGCTACCTGTCTATAAACCAAAACGAAGCGGAAAATAACAGCTGTATTAAAGACAAATTCATAGGAAGCCACCCAAACGGAACCAGTTTTCCATTAATTCTGTTTACATGGAAGCCGGATATTTAGTCTCTGTATTTACTATTATAGTAATACTGATATACAAAATGATATTTCATGGTATGAAAATTTAGTATAATTTAAATTTTTGATAGGAGAGCAATTTCGATTATTCGTGATTGGAAAGTATTTTTTTCCGTATTCGTATTGCATTGCGAAAATGACAACTTATGATGCCATTCATTTAAGAACGATATTCATTTTTATTAGTATCAAGTTTTGTCTATAATATTCGTTAATTTTTTTTATGATATAACGAAAAGGAAATTTGAAATTAAGCAAATTACTTTTTAATTTTTTTCTCGTATATCGTGTGTTATGGTGTGACGTGTTTCCTTGCTTATATTTCCAGTTTTAAAACGGCACGCTATGTCAAACCAGTTTTTGACTTATTTTAGCAACATTCAGTGAAACGAGGAAATTTATGCTATTTCCTGAATTGTAGTTTATTATTCTATATAAAATTATAAACTACAATTTAGGAAATAGCCACTCGTTTACACAAATATTTTTTTCTCGTATATCGTGTGTTATGGTGTGACGTGTTTCCTTGCTTATATTTCCAGTTTTAAAACGGCACGCTATGTCAAACCAGTTTTTGACTTATTTTAGCAACATTCAGTGAAACGAGGAAATTTATGCTATTTCCTGAATTGTAGTTTATTATTCTATATAAAATTATAAACTACAATTTAGGAAATAGCCACTCGTTTACACAAATACTTTTAACACTGTCTCCTGTGACCTAATTATTTTAAAATTTTTAACAAATAATTTAAATTATAATTATGAAAATATAATGCCACGTTAAAAATGATCACGTTAAATGAAAATATTAAAAATTACTTATATTATTTTTTTCTGTATTATTTTAATGATATAAAATAATATTATATAATTTTAAAAATTGCAATTTATTTATAGTGATTGTAGGTAAAGTAAGCTAAGAACTGGTTTGGCATTGCGTGATTGAGATTCCCAGAATTGGAAAACGAATTAATACAGCTACAAAATTTTTTACTTGTTTTTAAAGTGATATTTTATAATTATAAATTTTCGAAATTTCTCTGTTCATTTCTGTTTTTTATTAACATATAATTTATAGTAAATTAAGTTATTTAAATAAAAGAAAAAATGATATTAAAAATTTTAGGGTGTAATGACAAATTAATAAATTTAAAATTAATCAAAGATTTCATTATGAGTTCTAATTTGTAAGGAAATCTTTGATTTATTTAAACTTGTTATTTATTTTTTCTTTTAAGATATGCTTATAACTCTTATAAAAATTCGTAAATTAATTATCATTTATTATATATAATAATTAAAGATATTTTACATACGTTCATTTTGTAGTTAGCTACTATTGGGCTCTAATTTGAAAGCCTTGTTGATGAGTAAATGTCTACTTTAGTCAGTGGCGAAGCAAACATAACTGGCTCCCAGGGCATGACACTTTATTGGCGCCCCCTTCCCCCCTCCAGAAAGAAGTCTTGTTTGTCTTGGAGACCATTTTCCGCTCCTCTGCGAGTGGCGCCCGGGGCATGATGGACCCCCTTGCTCCCCCTTGGTATCTAGTGACTATTGTCTGTCCGTCTTCTCTTAATTAATCCCGAAAACTGAGTTAGATAAATAAAAGACGAGAACAGATATAAAAACAGTTGGGGGCAGGAAGACCTGATTAACTGTTTACGGACTTATGATGCAAACCGGAATTCACGATATATCAATTTACATATTTTCCTTGAAAGGAGTTAGATGGATGACCGTCATTACTCGATTGCTAAAAAAAAGTATGACATACAGAAATAAGACACTACTAATTTTAGGAAAAGATAATATATTTTAAATTAAATAAATTAAAAATATGACTAAAAATTGCAGTCCGGCATTGTGACAGTGTCACAATAAATACTGCTCGTTTAACCTGTTATTTCTCACTATTATTTTGAAAAAATAAATATAGTGTGGTATTTAAACTAAAATATGTAGGCCTATACTGTATATTATGTTGAACTATTGATCGTTGTAATAATAATTATGTTCTTAGCCTAACTACAGTGTTCTGCATCAAAATTCTACCATGAGAAAAACACGTTCTTTCATGTATCTTATTTGGCTGAATATGGATTAGAACTTCGAAATCTTCTCTTACAGATTTTTTAAATCTCATTTTTTTAAAGGAAAATGTCTGTAACAGACAAATTTTTATTGCTGTTGTATGAAAAAAATATATAATACAGTAGAGCATCGATTATCCGACTCAATTGGGGACTCAGGTTGGTCGGATAACTGAAAAAATCGGATAACCGAAAACTATTAAAAAAATACATTATTAGTATTAATAGTATGTAATTAATTATTATTAGTATATCGCTATTAATTAATTAACCAACTTCACGTTGAATTTTCATCTATGTTAAGCCAAACAAATTTTTTCTTTAAAATAATAATCGACGCTATTGTATCGTTAAAAATTATTTTTAAATTATTTTATTGCTCACAAAACAAACAACCATCCATAATTAGAAAATTAATTCTCGTTTAAATACTGGCCTCCCTTCAATGGTGGAGTCGTTGCTGCCAGCTAAAACACGCAAAAATTTAACAAAAATAATATTAAAGTAGCCAAGACATAGCTGAATATTGTAGCGCCACATCACTAGCGGACATTTGAAATTTGCCGACTAGAACGGAAGGTTAACCGATGTGACGGTTAATCGGGGGTCGGATAATTGATGCTCTACTGTATATACAAAAATCTTGCATATAAAAACGTGAGCAAGATTTTTGGGGAATGAACGAACTAACAACTATGAAGAAACCGTGAAGAAATTGGTATCGTCCTACCAAACACTGGCATGTAATATGTCGCTTAAGATGCAATTTCTGCATTTGCAGTTACATATTTTTATTTCCCAAGCTAGGAGAGGTTTTTGTTGAACACTGAGAAAAATTTAATCATACTTTTTCTCTAATGAAAAATTGATATAGGAAAGGTGGAACTAGTACATTTACCGGATTACTTCTGGATTCTATAGCGAGATACTTCAGAAGAAGGATAAAAGAAGGCAAAACACGTAATTAATTGTTTCAGTAGTTATTAATTCAATATTAATTGTTAAAAAAAATAATTTAAAAAAGCCTCATTATTATCCCATTCATAGAAGTGTAATAAATCATTTAATCCTTGTGAATAATTTTCCTGTAAACAGATATATGCAAGTATTATTCTCCAGACTGCATATTTCCTACTTATTATTTGTTACTTATTATTACAATATATTACTTATATTTCCTACTAAATTAGTAGTTGCGAATAGTTCCTACAGAATAATTATTATAAAATTAGTGATACAATAGCTTTCTACGCGCATAGTCCCAGTAAGGTAAGTAAAAATAATAATAAAGTATTTTTAATGCTTTAATTTTTAATTATCTTTTGTTTTAATTTACAAGATTGAATGGATAAAAAGAGTCGTTCTGATTTTCTAGTTATTTTAGAAAATTTGTATACAAAATATAAATTTTCTTTAAGCAAGTCATACAATGATAAGAACTTTCCGTGTTGGCAATTTTTGACATTTAGATAATATTTTTGAAAGTCTGAACAATCTATTCAAAATGATATTACAGATTTTTCGAATGATATTGTTTTACAATAGATGATAATTATAGAAACACTCTTCAAGTAACTAAGGATTTAGGGCAATGTCAGTTTGTTATAAATTACAATCAAATGCTAAGAATAAAGACTTTAATAATTTTTCAATTAGAATCATTCTAATTCTAACCGGTCGTCACGCGCCTGCACTATCAAATAGAAATTGCACACCCACGGTCAATCTGGCACCAATTTAAAAAAATTAATTAATGAACATTTTTATCGAAAAACTAGTACTTTTGCTTTAATTCAGCTTATCAATATGTTTCTAGTCTAATTCAGTCAAAAATTCTTAATTTGAAATTTATTGAAGATTTTATTTATTTAATATTAGAAAGTAATTAGCATAAATTACAAGGTGTCATGTTTCATTTTCGCTCTTCTTCAAGTCTATTGTCATAGATATATGCCAATGTGTGCTTTTACTTTTACTGGAGTTTAGACTCCTATTTCAACCTCACTTACACAAGGTGGGAGACAAGTGTCACGTAATCGCATACCTTACCTTTTATGTCAAAAATTTCGTTAGCTTGAAAATTCTATTCTTTTTTTCGATTTTAATTATTATTATCTATTCTCAATTGTCCGAAACCGTGTTTCACATTTTCTATGAGTAAGACCGTGTTACTTAGTAGTAACACGGTCTTGTGTTTAAGAATAATATTATTATCTAACATTTTTGGATGGAGTCTCAGAATCGATTAATTACTGTGGGGTGTCAATCAATATGGCGGCGGGAACTCGATTCATTTACTTTTTTCATTTAAGACATTCATTAGAATGTGTTATTTTAATGAAATTACTTTGTTTTCAACAAACTCCCTTCTCTGTCAGTAATGCGTTGAAAAACTAACAAATTGTTTTCTTGCACTCAGGGAAATGATTTGTTTCAGATGATTTGACAACTAGTATTGCCAGTAATGAATTATATAATTTTATATTTTATAATTTAAAAATATTTAAAAAATTACCAATAAATGTTTGGGTCACAGTTACTAAATGGTATTGCTACGTTATGAACATACATTTTAATTGTTGCAAGTAGTAGTGGTTTCGGAAGCTTTGATCACAAAATTAATTTTTCAATGTATTTTCAGATAAAAATTGAGTAGCACTGATTACAAAATGGGCAGCTTTGATCACAAAATTAATTTTTCAATGTATTTTCAGATAAAAATTGAGTAGCACTGATTACAAAATGGGCAGCTTTGATCACAAAATTAATTTTTCAATGTATTTTCAGATAAAAATTGAGTAGCACTGATTACAAAATGGGCAGCTTTGATCACAAAATTAATTTTTCAATGTATTTTCAGATAAAAATTGAGTAGCACTGATTACAAAATGGGCAGCTTTGATCACAAAATTAATTTTTCAATGTATTTTCAGATAAAAATTGAGTAGCACTGATTACAAAATGGGCAGCTTTGATCACAAAATTAATTTTTCAATGTATTTTCAGATAAAAATTGAGTAGCACTGATTACAAAATGGGCAGCTTTGATCACAAAATTAATTTTTCAATGTATTTTCAGATAAAAATTGAGTAGCACTGATTACAAAATGGGCAGCTTTGATCACAAAATTAATTTTTCAATGTATTTTCAGATAAAAATTGAGTAGCACTGATTACAAAATGGGCAGCTTTGATCACAAAATTAATTTTTCAATGTATTTTCAGATAAAAATTGAGTAGCACTGATTACAAAATGGGCAGCTTTGATCACAAAATTAATTTTTCAATGTATTTTCAGATAAAAATTGAGTAGCACTGATTACAAAATGGGCAGCTTTGATCACAAAATTAATTTTTCAATGTATTTTCAGATAAAAATTGAGTAGCACTGATTACAAAATGGGCAGCTTTGATCACAAAATTAATTTTTCAATGTATTTTCAGATAAAAATTGAGTAGCACTGATTACAAAATGGGCAGCTTTGATCACAAAATTAATTTTTCAATGTATTTTCAGATAAAAATTGAGTAGCACTGATTACAAAATGGGCAGCTTTGATCACAAAATTAATTTTTCAATGTATTTTCAGATAAAAATTGAGTAGCACTGATTACAAAATGGGCAGCTTTGATCACAAAATTAATTTTTCAATGTATTTTCAGATAAAAATTGAGTAGCACTGANTTAAGTATGTAAAAATTTATTACATTTCCTGTTGTACGAGGGTTTTACCCAATTCTCGAACCGTGTCAGAGTGAATCCGTGCTATAAAAGTACCGTGTTATATGGGGGATGATACCAATTCTCGAACCGTGTTAGAGCGAATCCGTGCTATAGAAGTGCCGTGTTATACGGGGATTACCTGTATATTTAAAACTAATCTAATTGTACCTACTTTAATATATAACTAATACAGATAGTGTTACAACTTTATTATGTTTTTAGTTAAATAAGTTATTTTTAAAATGAATTACCTTATTGTTGTAAAATTTATTCTTGAAGTTGGTTGATATATAATAAATTACATTGATGTGAGATGAGTTTATAAAAAAAATGTATATAATCAGACTTTCAGTTTATAAATTTAATATATATCTTTAATTAGATTTTATCACTTAAATATAGGAAGGTCTTTGTTTAATTAAGATCGTACAGTTAATGCAGATTGGTTTGGAATCCTTGCCAGAACAATCGGAAAATTTATGTTCCTTTTTTCAGTGGCTACACCTCATTTTGCTCCCACAGTCACGAGCGAAGTGTCCAAAAAGCAGCACTTGAAACAATGCAACACCAAAAAGAAATTGTCCGTTTTGACGTGGCTCCAGGCCAATGCCAAATATTTTTTTTTTATGAGTATGTTTCTAATCCTAAAAGTGACACTCAGTATGACATGCCGACAATTTTCACGCACTGTTCTTTTAGTTAGTGTTGTTTACATTGCTTTTTGATATTATCTTTTGTCATCTCCATCCAGATTTGATTTTGTTTGAAGAGAGTTCCAGTGATTTCTTTGTCTTTAATACAGTTGGAAACATGTAGCATTATGATTTTGGGACGTTATTCCTCAGAGACCCTAGCTATAGTCTTGGTAGCCAGTTGTGGGTCTGCTTCCATAGCTTTTTGAGAGTGTGCCCATCTTTATGAGACCCACTCTTATGCAGACTCCATCTTCTTTGGTTTCATGAATGGTTTTTATGCTGACCCCAAGCTTGTGAGGCTCTACTTTTTCCTTGAGTATAGCAATTATTTCTTTTCTATTAAGACTCTGCATCCTCATTATGCTTAGGGTATAACACCAGGGCCACTCTCCCTTCTTGGCCCTCTTTGTTCACTTTCTTGTTAAGTGTCTTGATATTTTTGGTTTTTGCACACGGAGTACAGTTAATTTGTGCTATGCCTGCATAAGTAAGCTTCTCGGATATCAGAGTGGTGCCATGATGGGTGATTTTGCTAAGAGTTATCTTAGAACTCTGTAAAGTCAGTGGACATATCCTTGTAATTTTGTTGCTGCGTCTCTTATTCCATTCCTATCCTCCCTGTTGGGTCTAGAGCAGAGGTCGCCAAACTTTTTTAACCGTCGACCCCCAATCACTTTCCAAAGCCTCACATTGACTCCCACCGTAAAGTTTTATTACAAGTGTATATGTATGAGCGAAAAAAAAACGTTGTGGGTTGTGGTCTCTGTCTAAGCAAAAAAAAAAGGTTGTGACCCCTTAGCCGCATCGACCCCCTGATCGACCCCTTAGCCGCATCGACCCCCTGATCGACCGCTTAGCCGCATCGACCCCTGGGGGTCCATATCGACCACTTTGGCGACCCCTGGTCTAGAGCAAAAGGATTCTGGACAAATTTCCATGATCTGTTCTAGGAAGCTCGATCCTGCTTTCAAAATTGATTCTTCTAACAGCACAATCTCAACCTCAGGTTGAGAATTCTGCAAATGATCCATGTTGTTTGTTTAGAATAGCCTGGCCTGAATGTAGGAACTATCTGCTATAGATGTAAATAGAAAGTTCATATATATGGCAAGTCCATGGACACTAACACACCAGAAGCAGTTGATTTCCCAACTTTCGTAACAGTAGTGCACAGCAATATTTGTTCATGACTTTTATGTAATGTCTAATCACCAGCAAGACTAACAAAGAAGAGAGTAAGAAGTTGAGGCCTATTTTAACAAAAGCTGGCCGTACTGCCTTGGATGATCTGTACCAGGGAATTGTTCCCAATTCTCTTAATACGGATATGTGGGGGGAAAATAACTACTTCAAGGTGACAACCCAGGCAAAAGAAATTAACAAAAGTTAATATTAATTAAATAAAATAGAACTTAATATAGTCCCCATACAGTCAATTTTAGCTGAAAACGAAGAAAACTAACAAAAATGGCAAACACAGCAAAAAATTGGTAAAAATAACCGTTTAAGTTCGTTAAAATACATTGTAACGGTCGATAACAGCCGAAAACTTGCAATGTTAATCTATAGGGAGAATTTTAAACAGAAATAACTCCTTTAAAAATCAACATACCGCTACCCGCTGCACAGAACATTTATAGAATTACAAACAAACGCATAGTGCCTCCCCCGTCAATTACGCCCCCGCTAGACCTGATCAAGAATGCGAACTTTAATATTAATTTACCCCCTAATTATGCAATCAATCTACCAAATTAACTAGCTCAACAATATGTACAGTACAAGGTAACCCAAACTAAAATGTTTTGCACAAAAACCCTATTTTTCTGAATCGCACATCGTAAAATGAAAGAAAATTTAGTCAGGTAGTAATCTTTTCATATTTTTCAAACAATTGGAAATGTTACACTAACTAATTAAAAATTGATTAGTGCCTAACGGAAACTAGGCATGTGCTGAGAGGTTAATATGAAAAGTAAAGAAAAAAAATTTGTTTTCGAATTATTCTCATTTCGTACCAAATTATGTAAATATTTTTATTATATGTAACCTGTATTATTATGTATTTATAATATATTAAGTAAATCTTATCATTAATATAACTTTAACGTTAACAAATATATTAGTTAGTTAATCCATCCCTGTTACTATTGTTCATTACGTGTACAAACTCTTGTAATTTTATGTCGTTTTTGCAAATAATGCACACATCGTCCACATACCTTTTGTAACATACAATATCCATCCTGATCCCATTGGTAATGCTATGCTCTAAGTCGTATAAGACTAGTTCACACAATAATCCTGACATCGGGCTTCCCATAAGTACCTCTTTCTAATGTCTGTAAGCTTGTTTATCAAAACTGAACAATGTCTCATAGTATATCAATTTGGATAATTACATTTTTCGTAAATGCAGCAACTTCCGGCTTTCTGTAGAGAATAAACTCCATTAATGCTTCATAGCATGATTCTACTTATGGGCATAGGTTTTCATAATCCATAATAGTCTCAATTTCATCATCCAGTAAACTTAATTCCTATAATTCTTTTACTACATTCTTTGGGTTCTGTGCAACGAGAGCACTGTTACCTATCTCATCTGAAATGAATCTATATAAAGGTTATTAATGTATGTTAGTCCTATACATTTCTCAACCACAGATCTAACTTTTTTACCTTTATGTATTTTTGCAAATGAAAACAATCTTGGAATTCCTGGCGTCAGGTTACGAGATCCTTTAAGGAAAGTTAATATGGAACTTAATGGTGCTCTTTTAAGTTTTTTAACTTGGGTATTATATTACATTGAAAACATTAATGTTTCTTTAATAAACATTTCTCAGCATCGTGGGTTCGATGGTTCATTAAATATTTCTAACATTTAAAATTTTAAAACTTTCTGTAATAAAATAAAAATTTTAATTTAATAAAATTTTGAAATGAAATATATTATATAACCAGGGTGGCCAAGCTCCTTGATAGTCGGAGCCATTTTTCAAAATTTGTAATTTTTCGCGAGCCGCAATTAAATACGTATTAAAAAGGTATGCAAAAAATTCCAATATTATATCCGTAGCAAGAGTGATACAAATTGTTTCTTCCAGAGCACAATGTCAACTGTCCATTGCAATGACAGTTTACAAATTCAAAATCGGTCTGGAGTCGGTCGATAACGGACGATT
>NW_019386173.1:38675-40351 GCF_000671375.1 Centruroides sculpturatus | reverse complement strand
TCTAGTAATGTGGAAACACTATATACTAACTTCGTCTCAGTGGATTTAAAACGGAAATCAAGATTACTAAAACATTTTTCCAGCAACTTCTTTCCCACATTTGTTTCTGTAGAAACCTTGCAAAGTGCATTAAACATTAACCCTAAAAATGGGATAATTTTACTGATGGCAGTGTGAGTTTCTGCTGAAATTTCATTAGTTACTTTATAAAAAGGTTTTAGTACTTTAAGCGCATCATTCAAAACACTTAATTCTCTACCAGAGAGCATGTCGGGTGCCCTTTGAAACTTTTGCAATGTTAGTGTAACAAAATTTTTTAGTAGTACAAATCTCTCAATCATCAAGAAATATGAATTACATCGAGTCTCAACATGCTGAATTAATTTTAATGTCACAGAACCTTTTTCATTCTGCGATGAGTTGGCGTAAACAGACTAACATGGCAGAGTTGAGGATGAGTTTCAATGAGTGTGAGTTCGTTCACTGTTAAAATAGTGTAAATTTGTAAACATATTTGCNAAATGCTTTTATTATATGTAACCTGTATTATTATGTATTTATAATATATTAAGTAAATCTTATCATTAATATAACTTTAACGTTAACAAATATATTAGTTAGTTAATCCATCCCTGTTACTATTGTTCATTACGTGTACAAACTCTTGTAATTTTATGTCGTTTTTGCAAATAATGCACACATCGTCCACATACCTTTTGTAACATACAATATCCATCCTGATCCCATTGGTAATGCTATGCTCTAAGTTGTATAGGACTAGTTCACACAATAATCCTGACATCGGGCTTCCCATAAGTACCTCTTTCTAATGTCTGTAAGCTTGTTTATCAAAACTGAACAATGTCTCATAGTATATCAATTTGGATAATTACATTTTTCGTAAATGCAGCAACTTCCGGCTTTCTGTAGAGAATAAACTCCATTAATGCTTCATAGCATGATTCTACTTATGGGCATAGGTTTTCATAATCCATAATAGTCTCAATTTCTTCATCCAGTAAACTTAATTCCTATAATTCTTTTACTACATTCTTTGGGTTCTGTGCAACGAGAGCACTGTTACCTATCTCATCTGAAATGAATCTATATAAAGGTTATTAATGTATGTTAGTCCTATACATTTCTCAACCACAGATCTAACTTTTTTACCTTTACGTATTTTTGCAAATGAAAACAATCTTGGAATTCCTGGCGTCAGGTTACGAGATCCTTTAAGGAAAGTTAATATGGAACTTAATGGTGCTCTTTTAAGTTTTTTAACTTGGGTATTATATTACATTGAAAACATTAATGTTTCTTTAATAAACATTTCTCAGCATCGTGGGTTCGATGGTTCATTAAATATTTCTAACATTTAAAATTTTAAAACTTTCTGTAATAAAATAAAAATTTTAATTTAATAAAATTTTGAAATGAAATATATTATATAACCAGGGTGGCCAAGCTCCTTGATAGTCGGAGCCATTTTTCAAAATTTGTAATTTTTCGCGAGCCGCAATTAAATACGTATTAAAAAGGTATGCAAAAAATTCCAATATTATATCCGTAGCAAGAGTGATACAAATTGTTTCTTCCAGAGCACAATGTCAACTGTCCATTGCAATGACAGTTTACAAATTCAAAATCGGTCTGGAGTCGGTCGATAACGGACGATT
>NW_019386173.1:33646-38520 GCF_000671375.1 Centruroides sculpturatus | reverse complement strand
ATTTTTTTATAGCATTTGTAAGAATCTTTATAACTCATTTTTACAACCTGGGATATAAAATTGAAATAAATTTTACATTTATGAATTTTGATTTGACTGATATTAGTTAAGGGAAAATCCACGAGATATTAAGCTTTGAACCAAAGATATACAAAGAGTATTAAGATAATGGAAAGTATATAAATAATAATATTTTATAACTCTCGAAAACTGAGAATTTCAAGAAAAGATAGTTTTTCACTTGGAACTAAAAATGCAACTTTCGTAAACACAGGAAACTTTGTTTTTAAAATGGAAACTAAATATTGGTAAGTCACTAATAGAAAAAATTGAATTGCCTTCGTTATTTCATCATTTTAACGAAGTTAGAAACTTCACAAAAGAATATTATACTTCCGAAGCAAATAACATGCTACTTTGGTTAATGTTACTTATGGTTCCAAGACGGCCGCGCTTCTGACTGTTTTGGCGTTGATAACTTGTATAAATACTATAATTATTTATAAATAGCCAGTTGCAAAATTTAATACGGCACTAGCAATAACTAAAAATATTGCAGTTATTATGTCTAATTATGGAACGCAAACCTTAAATACATAAGTAGCGGAATTAAAAGTAATAGAAAGCAATGCAAGAAATGGAATTTCTCTTTTTGAACATGAGAGTAGTGGACTTAGCACAATTGAACCAGAAGAACCTGAAGAACAAAAAATTCGGTCTAATAACGAGCCGTGTTTAAATCAATCAAATAAAAACTTAAAGTTCTAAACTAAAATTAAATCCAAAGAACGTTCGAACAAAAAGACTAAGCAGACTACTTTTTACAAAAAAATAATAACAACAAAATTAAAATACGGAATAAAAAGTAATATATTTATGTTACTTTATTGGTATACATACCAATATACTTTAAATTTCATTACTTATATTTTACTGATTTAATGATATTTCATAGTTTATTGATTACTTTATTCAACAACATTGTAACTGAACTTTAATAAATAAAACTTTAATTACAGTATTTATAATTGTGTACTTATTATGAAAATATTAATTGTAATAATAGTGCATACAGTCAGTATCTTGCCGGTATGTAGGAACATACAGTCAGTATGTATAAATAGCCAATTGCGTGTACATACTGTATGTATAAATAGCCACATCTATTGTTAAAGTACATTTACTTCAATAGGTATACAAGTACATAACTCTATTATTCTCATGTATTAATAAAAAAACAGGTATAGTAAATCTATATTACCTTTAGAGGTATTCACTTATTCACATAGAAGAAACCACCTATTCAAAGACATACTGAAATTCTTCCAAATCTCTCGATCTTTAGTTTAGGTTAGAACGTAGATATAGAATAGATTCTTTTGTTTTTTATTTACGCGTGTCTTATTTATGTTTCTTTTCTTTGATATGTATAATATCTTATTTATTTATTAAATGTGTTAGTATTGTTCAACCCGTGTAGTTATCTGGACACCTCATCACGGTCTCACGACCCCTCCCCATTCATTTTTGCCCTCCTAAGCCATCCGACAACCGAGAGCGGGTCTTTCCAACCCGTGCAGATTAAGTGGTCATTAGGGATCATCCCAGTGGTCCCCTGCTAACTCACAATATTATTATTTAATATTGCTTCCATATTATAAAAATGTTATAATATTTAGAAAATGTTAAAAATATAATTGGCTCATATATAATAATAGAAGTTATCGCATGCTACATTCTGTAAGAAGTAATAAAAAATAATCGAAAGAAATTGAAAAGTCATAATTACCGTAAACGCCATGCAACACAGCAAACAACCACAAATGATACAAGCGAATCTAACACCAACCATCATAACAAATATACATAATCGTACAATCGCCGAACTATCGATAAATAAGAATGCATAATACAAAAAGCTTGTTGCCCAGAGGATACTGAAACAGCAACGAAGACATACTTGAATTTTGTGTTCAATTGATTCATGAATATCCACAATTCTTCATAGCGCATCATCATGTGTTTTAATTTTGTTTTCAAATCATTGCCTTTTCTGTTAATAGCAGACAATTGATCATGAAGTTCTTCAAACTCTTTATGGGCGACAAGTAACATTAAAGCACATAACAATAAGCCGTGAACAATTCCTTCTATGATTAAATTCGTGACAACACCAACGTCAATACTACACAAAAGTGCCTCCAATTGAAACTTTGCAGTTTTTTTCTAAATTAAAGTAATAAGAAGTCAAATTGACAAGCTGAAAAATAGTAATTATAACTATAACAATTAAAGCAAAGAAGAGAGAAACATTTCTCATTAAAATATTACTTTCAACGTTCATTTTCACATAGAAATATTTGTTTCGTAGATTTTTTATGAGATTAATTTTGTTATTATACACGTAAGTTACGCATGCCGAGTAAACTACGGTCACTTTTACGGTTACGAAACCACCCAATACGAATTGCACTTTCATCTAAATTTGGTAATGTTTGCCATATTATAAGAATGGTAAATTGCCACAGCTGCAACTGAATAAATTTCAGATATTTATTTCTTATGTTATCGTTGTCACGTATACAAATTCAATTTATTCAGTAACAAATGCCAAATAGTTCCACGTCGTATTCAAGGGTAACCATCGAGAAAGGTCTTGAAGACAAATCATGCAAATTGAGTTATTGTTATTCGAATTCATATCTAAAAATTTCTCAATATGAAAAACGTCACTAATTAATAAAATTTAGTAAAAACTTTTGAGTGAAAATCCTTATCTACAATTTGTATAGAAGGTAATATTACTCTTTACACATAGAGAACGCCTTATCACGTTTCTATTATCATTTCTTAAAATGCATAACACGAATGATCTAATGGTATAATTGAATAACTAATGGCTTCCTAATGATAAGAATATCATCATAAATGAAAACCCATTTGACAATAATGGCGTCATTTAACATTAGAAAACACGTCATTTTCACAAAAATGTTAAAAGCTAATTGACCATCGATTTTCATTACGAAATAGCAAATGTTGTAGAAACAAATAACAACCTCGATTAAAGTTATGCAATTATTACTGTTGCAAACAATTTAATATAAATTAATGATCGATGTATTTATATTTGTCATCTGTTCACTGTAATATGTATGCTTGGTGTAAGTTTTGTCTACGTTATATAGCCTAAGTCTTCCCAATACATTAAGATGATATATGTAATGAGTGATAAATGAAATTTGGAATTCTATTATTACTACCGTGTTTCCCCCGAAAATAAGACATCCTCTGAAAATAAGACCTACCATAGGTTTTGCTGAATTGCTAAATATAAGGCCTCCCCCCGAAAGTAAGACCTAGCAAAGTTTTTTTTTTTTTTACTCGTAACGGTCATCGACAGATGGTTGAAAGCGGCCGTTGGCTTTTTGAAAGTACAGCCACTGATTGGTCAGCTGACATTCACGCCACACGGCATGATTTGCATAAAACTATGGCTTGGGTATCACAGATTTGCATAATGTTACGGCTGGTGATGGCTAATTGATCGGCCGGGAATCACGCCACATCACATGATACTTTGTAAACCACTCCTGCAACATCATGTGATTGTTTACAAGCGAAATCATATGTTGGAGAAACGGGACGGAGGCTCCAGACACGCCTAAAAGAACACGAGGCAGCGATTCGTCTAAAAGACAAGTGTCATCTTGATATTAACACTGTAGTAATTATAATTGTAAAATTGATAGAAATTCTGTAAAAATATTGTATAAAATGGAAAATTGGTTTAAAAGACGAGTGGTAGAGCATTTTTTATTGTTGAACATGTAAATTTGTTAAATTAGAATGTCGGTCTAAATATTGATGCATGCTGGGAAAGATTTATTTGTATAAAAAGGAACGAGTTGCTTGCTGTTGGACAGTGCTGTGCGATGTCTATAATTTTAACATCGATGTCAAACATCGATGTTTGCCTAAGCATCGATGCTAAATTTCGATGTCGGATTTCACATCGATGTTTGATCGATGCCCATTGAAACATCGATGTCCAATCAAGATAAACTCAAACAGTTTAAAAAAAAACAAAATTTAATTTTATTTTCAACTTGTATAGTTCAATTACAGTTCCAATGCATACAGCTCCTCAATTGATAATAAATTTAAAACTAGAAGTTTGTGTACATTCTTTGGCTTTGAAGAACTCTGCTTTTTGTTGATAGTATTTCCAGCTTTTCAAAATAATCTTTCTGCTGGAACTGAAGTGGCAGGAATGCAAAGCCACTTCATGGCAAGTTCACATAAATTATAGTTAAAAAATTTCATGGATTTCCACACATCCAAAGCATTACTATTGTGAGGCACAATAGGGTCATCTAAAAAAGTTTTAAAATTTGAATTTAAAGTTGCATTTGTGTTAACATTTCTATCTTAATATCAATTTTTCTGGATGACCAAAGGTCATCATCTTCAAGTTTATTTTCTGCATTATTGTGAAAACTTATTTGAGCCTCAGCAGAGGGAAATTTACAAAGTTCTGCATTTACACATTTAATTGCATTTGCACAACATGCTGGACTTTTAAAATCTAGCTTTTTGAACCTTGGGTCTAGTAATGTGGAAACACTATATACTAACTTCGTCTCAGTGGATTTAAAACGGAAATCAAGATTACTAAAACATTTTTCCAGCAACTTCTTTCCCACATTTGTTTCTGTAGAAACCTTGCAAAGTGCATTAAACATTAACCGTAAAAATGGGATAATTTTACTGATGGTAGTGTGAGTTTCTGCTGAAATTTCATTAGTTACTTTATAAAAAGGTTTTAGTACTTTAAGCGCATCATTCAAAGCACTTAATTCTCTACCAGAGAG